>NC_041339.1:25538741-25836241 GCF_004354835.1 Perca flavescens
TAATGATGGATTGATATCTTTATCATAAAGCTGTAATAACAGTGTCTTTATATGGCTAATGCTCCCACTGTTGAACTTAACTTACTTATTTGTTTTTAAATGTGTAGCAACAAAAAACGGCTTAAAAAGCTTGCTACCCAAGTCCAATTGAATATGCATTGTCAATGGAAAAATCTACTCATCATTAATTATTTGAGCATTTGTGACACCCATTTTGGATGACATGTGTACTGTTATTTTGTTCCAACCAAGTTGTTAAGTCATTCTGAAGAAAAACAAAAAAATTAAATAAAATGTGTAAATTGTAAACTGTCCATGGGTCCATGTTGCACTGATGATGTAGGATGACAGTTGCCAAAACTGTCCGATCAATGTCTGTTAATATGACTTGATGCCTGCAGCTCTTGGTTCATTCTGAGTACACACAAACTGGGCCAGGCACCAATAAAACTTTTTGTTCCCTCTGTCCTGATTATATGAACATACTACAGGTGTGAAGCTACCTTAGTTGCCAGCAGCGGATCCAAATCTAATTTTCTGTGCACCAGAGTTTGATGCACACCTGTATGACAGCATTTTCACAACCCTAAACTCAAATGACCAAACAGTCAGACTTAAACTGCAACAAGTAGGTTATATGTGAACACGACAGGAAGAACACCCAACAGTTAAATACTAAAAGGCCAAAAAATAAAATAAAAATCACATTGAATTCTTGCAAGCTTTCTGGGAGGCCAAAGGGCAGACAGGAGCTGTAATAGTCCTGAGACAGCGCCACATGCATTTAAATGTCACAGCTAAATTAGAGTGTTCTCCGACAAGATGCAGAGTTCAGAGAAACCGCTGTGCTGTCGATGACGTTGGTACTCTAAGACATACTATGGTACACACAATAAGGAAAAATATTTCCCACTTTATTTTCATAATAATGACATGATATTAAAACCATTTGCACCACTCATCTGGTGTTCACCAAACCACAACCAAGACCTGCACTATACCTGGGAGAATGAATTGATTGTTAACTTCTGTATAGTGTTAGAACCATCCACACACAAGAGAAAGATAATATACTTTCAACACGCTGTATGCTAAAACATTCATATTTCCGTAGGAAAACAAGTGAAAAGAATGAAATGATAAGCATGTGAGAACACCGTTTTCCATATTTTAAGTTTCCATGCAGGGCTCGACATAAAGGCTTGTCTGGGACAAGTGGATTTTGGCAGGGAAGAGAAATTTACTTGCCCCACTGGACAAGTTAAAACTCAAACAATATAAAATGCCATCTTACTTCACGTTATGTGCCACTCATTATGTCTATTTTACCGATTTTATTTTACCGATTTGAAACAAATAATTTTTTTTCCCCACAATCCGTCGAAGAAGACGAGACAATTACAAACATTAACATTTAGTTAGTTCTGACAAGTAATTTGAGGAATTCCATGAACCCTGGATACTTCTCCTCTAGATGTGCTCATACGACTGCGGTAAAGAGAGCCGCTGGTCCAGCACTCGCTAGCTCACTTTACCACAGTCCCATTAGCTGACCTAGACAAATCAGAAAAGTATTCAGGACAACAGCAGTGCCTCTCGTGTGGTACTGCTTAAGAAACTCTTGACTTTTGTAAGTAATATTTTTTTTAGCTAATGTTGAGACATGAAATCCAGTAGAAACCAATAACAGCCTGTTGGCATGCAAGCACTAAGATCAGGCTATGATAAACAAAAAAAATGGAATTTGGAAATTGAAGTTAAGTACACACTGCCATTTGTGTGTGTGATCAGTCTGCAAACATCCTGGACACGTTTTGTGTCACCTCACACATTTACCCAAAAAAAAAAAAAGATATGAGAAATGTGACTTGTTGTAAGCGGTCATCTCTCCATTGTGTGTGTGTGTGTGTGTGTGTGTGTGTGTGTGTGTGTGTGTGTGTGTGTGTGTGTGTGTGTGTGTGTGTGTGTGTGTGTGTGTGTGCGTCCGTGCGCACACGCGTTTACCTTGGTGATGAGAATGCGGTAGTGCTCAAGCAGGTCGTGGTTGTCGTGGCAACCGGCCAGCAGCTGCCAGACTTCCGCTCTGAGTGGCTCGGGAATGCCACTGTGAACCAACGAGGGCAAACCCTTCGGACGAGTGGACAGGTTCCCATGCCTGATACACAACACGCAGAGGTAATCCATTATTTTATAATCTCACTTAATCCAATTCGGGCACTTTAAATATTAATGTGAAGTGCATCTGGGCAGATTTGATAATTGACTTTTTGTGCATGGACAGTATGAAGACCAATCAAGTTAATCAAGTGCAGAGTTAAATGCCTGTCACTGAAGTATTCATGTTGCACTACAACATGAATACTACCTTATACTACTAATAACAAAGTAGTTATTATAGTATAATTACCAAAATGCTTTTATCTTTTTTTCCTCACTTCTCTGGCCAGGTAGGCCTGACTTCATCCAGTTACCTATTCATACTGATAGACACGTTTACAATGGGAGCTGCAAAGTACAACCACACTGCTATGGTTCTACTACATTTCTACTGAAGCAGCGCAAGGTTCACTGCCCCACTAAAATTACAGAATTAACTTCAGTATTGACTACAATAGTCAGTTACGCACATCTTTATTCTATTATTAACTACAGTTTTAATCACAGTACTACCTATCTCATTAAATATCATATAGGGTAGGGTATTGAGTACAGTATTACCGTAGCTACTAGAGTACAGTATTAACCGCAGTGCTGCAATGCTGTAAGAGTTCTCCCACAATATCTTGCTTTTTTGAAAACACACTGTCAGCTCTTTTTAATGATGCTTGAAATCTCATCATAATGCATTTATTGAGGCAATATGCAAGCAATTTCCCGATAAGCTACTTCACCTTATTATGCTGATGCAACAGCAAGAAAACAACAAAAAGCAGAAACATCTTTCATCTTCAGTTAATCATGCCACACTTAAAGCTGTATGTATCAACGATGGTTGTAATAAAAGCACAAGTATTAGATTGATGACATTATGTGTTATAGCAGCTAAATAAATGGCTGTATCTGAAGGGAACTGTTTTCTATACTAAGAGGGATGACAAAACAATCAAAGGTCCTGTACTGTATATCACAGTCTGTATGAGGCAGGGTGGGCCCGATTCACCTTTCAGCAGCAACGTGTCGTGTCACAGTGCTTTTGCACAAGACAAAGAGCTAACATTCACATTTGATGTAATTGCATTTATTCATTAACTCAGTACAGTATTAACCACAATCCCTGCATCTTGTCCATCACCCTCCACTTTTTAACCATTCACCTCTAAACTCTCCATCTCTAGTATTCCCATTTCTTCATCTTTCTCCATAACTTCCACTCTTTCTTCTTTTAGGGCATCCAGCTGTATACAAATCCATAACTCCATATTTTTTCACTATCCTGTATCTCATTCTCCTTCCTCCATACTGGTTTCAACTTCTCTCTGTTGAGCTTCCAACCGTCATGCACCATCCAATTCAATCTAAATTTGGATCCATTTAAATTTCACTCTGTCTTTCTCTTTTGAAACCTTACCATCTGGTGAGGATTCCTCCCCAGGACTCCAGGATTTTCTCAGGACAGTCTTTGGAAACGTCTCCCGTCCCGCTGGAGATTTCCCTGTCACTATCTGCGAGAAACCCAAACACAGCCAGACATTAACAGACATTAAGAGCATAAATGGATTATTCTTGAGATCTGTAACCTCTGTCAACATGAGAATACAGTGCTCAGACCAAGACCTTTAAAAATGTCTACAACTGACGGTGTTGAGCGGTCTTTGTGTTAAATGCTCAGACCCGGTTTGGTCTTGTTTCATCATTGAGTCAAGCATTTTAACCTCATGAAGGCTTAGAGGATAAGACTGGCAGTCCACTGGATTGAGATATATACATCTCTATATCTTTTTATGTATGCATGTCAGGGATCTGTATTTCACATTTTAAACGCTGTTACTATTGATGCTACACAGTCAAATGGAGGAAGGAGTGCCTGTGCAGTGCCTACACTTTCGTTATTGCTGTTCGTCTGTCTGGTGGTTTGTGAGGCATACAAGAGGCAATCAGCACAGCAAACCACTTGTGTTTAGATGCAGAAGCACTAATTGACCGTCTGGCCTGCTCTGCTGCTGGAGAGATGAACTGATCCCCACACAGAGACCGCCCACTGGAACAAACACTCACACAGTCCACACAGAGATTTACACGTACATCCAGCACATAATACACAGTAAGAATGAGATGCAAAAAAACACAATGGAGGCAATGAACTTCTCAGGGCATGGCATTAGGTTTCATTGATATCTCAACAACAAATCTGAACAGCAACAGTATGGGACATATATAATGTCATGTCATATTTGAAAGACAAAAAAGAAAAAAAAAAAAAAAAAAAAAAAAAAAAAGTTTTGAAAGATTGAAACTCAAAAAGGCTTAGCAATATTGAACCTAAGTTTTGAAGGCTTGCACAATGTTTTGATAGGCTGAAAAAAATTTGTAATTTCTGCAAACATAATTTTGTATTTGAGTTTTCCTTCTTTGAAACGGCAGCACTCTTTTTGTAGTGTTTCTCCAACACATTTTCAGAGGTTTAAATTTGTCAATGTTCTCCCGGTGTTTTTAGTTCGTCTTCCAGGTATTAAAGCTTGTAAAGTGTTATCTAAAAAACTGGTGCGCGCATGTTGGGAGAACATTTTTGAAAGGGCAAATTTTTATTTTGAAATTTTGCAAACGCACATTTGAACTCATATTGCATACTGAGATCCACACAATGGGGAGCTTGCGAGTCACGGGATTCCTTCCAACTTTGTCTCTTAGTTCTGGCCTTAAACTCTGAATCGGACCACTACAGTATCTTGGAAACTAGAAATATGGGACACTGAATTATTTGATGAATTTACTGTTTATCAGACAACAAATGAGACAAGAATTAGCTAGCGCATCGCGTAGTCCCTACACCTAGACTACTTCGCCGGAAAGCTTGCTGGTCAGGAGTCTGGGTCCCTGCCAGATCATCGAACTTTCAGTTGCTGCCAGTTAGACCGAGCGCTGCCACTGAGCTTCAGCCTTTCAAAGTTTTTTTTTTCCAGTTTTGAAATATGAAATAATAATAAATGAATAAACAGTCCTCAAAAAGGTTTTAAAGACATTGTTCACTCCCACTGAAGCCTTTACTTAGACCTTGGCATTAAATAATGAGGGAAGACATTTTCTTCTAGAACATGCAGCTTCAATGCTGAATGAACTGCTGCTCCTATACATCCTTACAGCCTCAGCAGGAGCTTTTCAGGTCTTTATAAATGCTTGATGAGCCCTTTCAAATAGTTCAGACCCAGCACAAAGCTGTTGCCACTGTTCTCATATCGGCTGAGGACACGTGGCTAGGAAGCGTGAGTCCAATGCTGCTTCCAACTTACCAGGTGATGAAAGAAACTGTGAAGACGAAGGGCCATTACGGTTACCTTTCAATCTGGAGAGGAGCTTTGCATTCACTATATGGTTACTTTCAAATAGGATCTCTCTGATGTTTACACCACTAGTGGATTGGTTTTGTCTACATTAAAGTGAGCAGAAATTCTAGTATCATAAAGATGTTCTACTTTTAATATTTTACCCTTTTATTTATATCCTTTAATTTTGAATATGATTTCCTTTACTGCTCTTTATTTTTTTTTTTTTTTTTTTACCTTAGTCAATCAAGCTCTTCTTCTTCTGCAGATACAAGATGGTTTCAGTTATACATTATAAAGCAGAGGGACTGTATGGATATATGCATGTATTTGATCACAGTCTGTATGAGTGTAAATGAAACGGAACATAGCATACAGTTCATACACAAAGTGTGTGCCTGCACGTGTATATAAAAAGGCAACAAAAAAAACAATAAGCAACAATCACAAAGCCTGAGATGTCAAAGATATGTCAGCTTTAAAAAAAAAAAAATAAAGTAAACATCCACATGAATTGAATGTGTGTCTGCTCACAGTGTAGGCATCTACACTGGGAATGTATTCATTTCTGTACACAATGAGGCTGACCTCCAGCTCCACGGCCCTGAGCGCCTCCAATTTTCAGCTCTGGGGGAGGAGAGGGGCATAATAGAAAAAGCCCTCTGAATAGCTCCCACAGTGCCAGTTGAATGCCGTCAGCGCCGGCCTTGGCGGCTGACTCGTGGCTTTAGGCGACGATTTCTGCCTCCCACTCCATTAACACCTTTTAGTGCTTCAAGAAAAAAGTGTGTTGACAGTGGCAAAGACGATAGGGAAGCCACACAATAAGACGAAGAGGGGCCTCCAATGTTATAAGTTTCTGTGTTGTCAACAAAAAAGTTTTGATATAATTTGGAAAGGGGGATACTAAGTTCATATGGGCTCAGGTTAATATTTCATTGTAGTGCTTGAATTGCAGTAATTGAAGAACTCTGCAGGCTTTAGTATCCTGTTAAAATGTCATATGTAGGTGTGACTAATTAACCTACACAACATCCACCGAGGCCATTTCTTTATATTGGCATATATAAAATACGTAAATAATACAGTAATTTTATAGATAGAGTTTTGAATGCATATTTTGATCATTAAAATATTTTAGTCGATGGGATGATCTATTATTCAATTAATTTAGCTGTGAATGTGATGTTGGAGAAAATCCTCTTCATCCAAACCAACATCATTAAGCTTGCAGTCTGAATTGTGGACAGGCCTAATCTGCAACACCTGCACAGCTGAGACCACGGTCAGGTGGATATGCCAGTCCCGTTTAGTGGGCTGAAACTGGGTCATGTTTGGAAACCACTTTAGTCTAATAGCTAGTGTTGGTGCTTTAAATGTAATAGCACCCTCTGGCATACCTGCCATTATTGATGGGGCTATATCCACTCTGGCTTGACACCTAAACTGTTCATATTTAATGGATTCAGTGTTTTAATCAAGACACTTATGGGCATTGATATCACAAGCAACATGCTTTGATGAGTAACTCTATTCTGATGGATGGTGGTTGGTGTCAAATTTGCATTGATTGCAGTGGTCAAAAGCTATGTTTGAACAAGAAAAGTGTTTAAAAAAACAACAAAAAACAAACAGTTGTGTTCAAAATAATAGCAGTGTGATTTAAAAAGTGAATAATGCTCAAACTCCTTAGAATAGTTTTTAATTCAATAATATCAATGCATTGGGAACACTGCACATTCAAATTATAAATCAAAACATGACCAAAGTTCATCAAGTTTGTGTTATACCTTTACAGAAAGTGAAGAAAAAGGAATATTAGGCTGTTCCAAAAAATAGCAGTATTTGGATTTTTCTTTACAAACTCAAACATTTACTGTATAAACTGAAAAATGTCTCAAGGTTTGCTTTACTTTGAATCACTGCACTAATATTTAGTTGCATAATCATTATTTCTGAGAAGTGCTTCACATCTGTATTGCATGGAGTCGACCAACTTCTGGCACCTGTGAACAGGTATTCCAGCCCAGGACGATTGCACTGGAGTGTCCACAATTCCTCTACATTACTGGGTTTTGTCTCAAAAAACAGCATTTTTGATGTCACCTATGGGATTGAGGTCTGGGGATTGGGCTGGCCACTCAATAACATCAATCTTGTTCATCTGTAACCAAGACTTTGCTCGCTTACAGGTGTGTTTTGGGTCATTGTCTTGTTGAAAGACCCATTTCAAAAGGCATTTCCTCTTCAGCATAAGGCAACATGACCTCTTCAAGTATTTTGATGTATTGAAACTGATCCACGATCCCTGGTATGCGATAAATAGGCCAAACACCACAGTATGAGAAAACACCCCCATAACATGATTTTTGCACCACCATGCTTTACTGTCTTCACAGTACTGTGGCTTGAATTCAGTGCATGGGGGTCGTCGGACAAACTATCTGCGGCCCCTAGACCCAAAAAGAACAATTTTGCTCTCATCAGTCCACAGAATTCTCCTTTGGCCAGTCAATGTGTCCTTTGGCAAATTTCAATTTCCTATTCAGTACATGTCTTTGTTTCAGCAATGGGACTTTGCAGGGGCTTCTAGCTGATATCTTTGCTTCACATAGCCTTCTTCTGATCGTAACACTACTCACAGGTAACTTTAAGTCTTCTTTGATTTTCCTGGAGCTGATCAATGGTTGAGCTTTCGCCATTTTGGCTATTCTTCGATCCATTCGAATGGATAGTTGACCGTTTTTTCCCACATCATTCAGGCTTTGGATGCCATTTCAAGGCATTTGATATCATTTTGGCTGAGCAGCCTATAGTTTTTTGCACTTCTTTATATGTTTTCCCCTCTCCAATCAGCTTTTTAATCAAAGTCTGCTGTTCCTCAGAGCAATGTCTGGAATGACCCATTTTCCTAAGTATTTCAGTGTGAAATGCACTTTAACCAGCATGCACAACATTTGCTTCCTTCCTTCCTTGAATATGGACCATAATTGATGCTTGTGTCTTCACAGAATCAATCACCTCACTAAGTGAACACAACACTGCTATTATTTTGAACATGCCCCTTTCAATTACGCAAAATGAGCAGCATGCATGTCATGACTGTTGAGTCTGTTGGTTTTCTATGACTCTACACTTACTAGTAAATTATTTGCCATGTAGAAATATCACTTCTACCACAAAATTGAGGTTAGTGATGTTGGACTGCTATTATTTTCAACACAACTTTATTTATTTATTTATAATATTTATTAAAATAAATAAATAAATAAATAAATATATATATATATATATATATATATATATATATACACACACACTTATTTTTCTTTCATATTGCTATATTGTTATATGTCACATTGAGAGGACTGGCACTGTTTGGCTAGTTAGGAAGATCATTGGTCTGTTTGATCGACCAAGGCTGTTAATTTCACCAAAAAGGTTGTGTGGGGCTTGCTTGATGGTAGTTTGACATTGCAGTGCTATAAGCAAACAAGCCCTAACAGGATTGGGACAGGATCCACACAAAACCACTCATGACACACACACACACACACACACACACACACACACACACACACACACACACACACACACACACACACACACACACACACACACACACACACACACACACACACACACACACACACACACACACACACACACACACACACACACACACACACACACACACACACACACACTTCAGTCTTTGCTGTTTACGGTATAACACACAAAATCTGTAAAACACACCGAATATATGCCTCGTCTTTCACACATATGCACACAAATACACATTCAAACTCATTTCCCATAATCTATACACATTGCTGTTATCACATGCCCTGGCACACTCACACACAACCCACATAAACACATATATACATCCAACCCTGCCCATGTTTATGTGCCTAAACAAAATGAAACTTTGCTGTTGATTCATGTCAGCCAATGAATAGCACAGTGCTTCTGACAAGGCATTACTGCAAAATAAAAATAAAAACAGAGTAGATGTGTGTTGGTAAACCTCTATTTCAGACTGAATGTCTGGACATATGATCTCATTTAGATGAGGCATTCATGCTCATAGAAAAAAATAAACTGCTGGATATGTGTAATGTAAAGTAAATGCTCCCTCCAACAAGCTATTTGTGGTAAAGCCATTCTTTTCTTTTTTTGTGACTGTGGTGTCTCGTTTTTCTCTGATATTAAAGGCAGTGAAGGATTTGTACGCTACGCAATGTGAGGTCGCATTTTTCAATCATGCAAGGCAAATTATGTTGAGATGTGACTTGTGCGCGTGTGTGTGTGTGTTGTACAGAGACAGTAAAAACCTAACTGGCTTCTCAAAGAATCAAAGAATGTGCATTATTGGTGATTATGTAGTGTGGCATAGTTAATATATATTGTATATGATTAGCTGAGGGGTAGAAAACAAGCAACTGAGGAGAGAGCGATAGAGAGAGAAAAAAAAAAGAGACACATTCATACCTTCATCAGCCTCCTCTTCCTCAGTGGGCGAGGCCAGTCGTCCTTCATTGCTTCTCTCTGCCTCCCTCTGAAGACTCACCACCTCATACATAGCATCGCTCTGACCCACCCTCTCTGGTGCCTGCTACACACACACACACACACACACACACACACACACACACACACACACACACACACACACACACACACACACACACACACACACACACACACACACACACACACACACACACAATTAGAAAACAATCAATCCTAAAGAAAAAAATACCTCAATGATGCTAACTGCATTAGCAATCTTAAACCTGTTTCATGCTTCTTGCGTTTAGTGCAGTCTGGGCGATGCAGACGGCGAAATGACGACGATGAACTGCGGCCTGGGCGAATGCGCGCCGAGGGTCTGAGCGCCGAGCCGTGCACCTCCAAGGTTTTGTAACAACGCAGACACCGCGTTGCAATGATTAGCTATAGATGAGAAAAAGTCTGTATGTACTCAGTATGAACGACCAGACTGTTTGCGGCGACCATGCGCTCCGCCTGTAGCGCCCCGACCGTTCTGAGCGCAAAAAGCATGAAGCCCATTTTAGATACTATATCAGAGTACGTTCACGCCTCGCCGTTGTCCATTAATACCTGACAATGGACACCTCATCGGGCATTAACCCTTACTTAACACAGAGATGTTTATTTTCTGCAAAGGCATTCTCTTTAATTATATATACACACACTGCATGTGAGCAGCCAACAAATATCAATTTGCAGTGTTAAGGTCATCGACTACAGTATATCATGGCAGCCAAAGAAAAGTCATGGACTAGCACAGAGTTCCACCACCCAGCATACAATCGTTCTCATTTCTCCAGGACAGATAGTCGTGCCAGCAGCTCCAGAGAGGACCCCTGCAAGTATTCTTGTGTCGGTATGAGATTGGCAGTGAGGGTCAATCTCAACAAGGCAATCAGCATGACCACCCTCAGACCTGACATTGACCAACTGTCTGAATCGATCAAGCAGGTGGTCAGGCCAGAGCTCACCGTCTCATCAGATGACACTAATAAAAAGGAAAAGAGCCATGTATGAGGAACGAGGGAAAAAAGCACTACCATCAACAGCAGAGAGCCTGCTGTGCCTCAACTGAGTTTGCAGGACAACGCCGCTATTAAGCCTATACATACCTGAAGTCACATAGAGGAGAACAAGAAAAGCCATATAAAACCATGGACAGATACTGGCAACTAACAAGATCCCACAAGCTGACTAGGACTACCTATCTAGTGCAAAAATGATGATGGGTAAGAAAATGAAAAAGGATAGAAGATTTTTACAGAATTAAGTTAGAAAATGTAATTGAATATGGGTGTGTTTTTATTATGTGCTTACATGTTCGTGGCTAAAGGTCGTGAAAAGACTTGTCGGGCCATCTTTGTTTTAAGATTTCTTTTTAATCCCAGCACCTTTTCAGGCATTAAATGCACCATACACTCAAATTAATGAAATAAACAATGAATTAATTACTTTCACTCAGAAGTTGGTAATTTAGGGATAAAACCCTAGTGAATACTTGACTTGCATTCGACAGATGTAGAGATGTGGAACAACTACTCGGTTCCTGCTGGGCAGGTACCGTTACAAAAGTGTTAGCTAACACATTAGCCATATAAACTTGTAAATTGCTGTAGTATATCAATGAACACTGCAAAAACTTAGTTGTGGTTGAAATCTAGGGTGTAAAAATTGCTAAATACAGCTTTTAACTAGTGCTTAAATCCATAATAATAGACTGAAGAAATGCACAAGAGAACAAAAACACCAGCAGATTTGACCTTGGGTGTCATAAGCTACTGGTGTTTATTTCTGGTCTATTCAATTACTGTAGTGCTGTTGTCTCTCTCCTCCACCTGGTAGAATGGATCAATGAGCTGCATTGATCTGCCCACTCGGATGGCGTCTAATGACTAACTCAAGTCAGTGATGAGAGCATAAATTGGGAGAGAATATCAAGCCTGGCCTATTTTTAGAGAAAATCTGAGGAGGCTTAGGTAACATCTTGGTTTTGCTATGGCTTGTGGTGAATTGTAAACCCTACAGGATGAATATATTAACACTGATAAAATTGTGTAAGAAATTTGGGCCGAAAAAGGCCCACTGTAAAAAGACAGTATCGTCTTTTGTGGATTTCTAAGGATTATTCAAAATGAGGTTTGTTGATACATAAAGAATAGGGTGACCAGATTTCCCAGGGCTAAAACTAGGACACTTTGCGCGTGACTGTAGTGCTTGTGCACACACACGCTTTTTAACGTGAACATGTGCCAGCCCAGGTCAGACATATACACAGACTTCATTATTTTGAGCGTAGGCTCCTCATCTAATAATAAGTGTTTTTTCCTGTAAAATTAAAAAATTGCAGCAACAGCCTCTTTCAGTTTAGTGTGAGATTTGAGATGCTTGAAGGTAGCACCGGAGAATCTCTGTTTACTGTTGCCAAGCAACCAGGGGTAGGCAAGGCACGCCCAGGAGCACTCACAAGCAAGTGCATGTTGCTCTCTTTTGTAGCTTATGTGACTGTAGGGTAAGCGACGCACAGCCAGGTATGCTTCCGAGCTCCGTGTGTTTGAGTCTGAACCGTAGACCGGAAACGTCACGTCACAGGAACTTCAAACTAAATCATTAGTATTGCGCTCCTAAACTTTGTGTTGATGGCATCAATGTATTAGACTAATTGGCTAGGATTCCTCCCAAAACTTCACCCGGCTTTCACAGCTTTCCTGCTACGTGATAGCAACAAATACAGCATGGTCGGACCCCGCACGTAGCTGCCCGTTCTATTCGCCTTGGAAAAATAAACTGGACAAAGTTACATTCGGGGCTACACTCAAAACATTCTGGGCTGAAGCCCCGGCAAAATCGGCTGACGCCGCTCCTGGTGTAAACCGGGACATTTTAGCATTTTTGTCGGGACTCGGGACAAACAATTCAAAATCGGGACTGTCCCGGTCAAATCGGGACTGTCCCGGTCAAACCGGGACGTCTGGTCACCCTAATAAAGAAAGAACAGCTCTCTTTGCTAAATGGTATTCTGTGAGACGAATTCCATTTTACCACAAAATAACAGGACTGCCCTAACAGTTAATGTGAACCTTTGTAACATCGCCAAGCGTATTTCTCTTACAAAGCAATTTTCAATCGTTGTTATATTAAACGGAGCTCATCCCTCTCTGCTGTTGGTTTCATCAACTTCTGAAGGCTGGCTCAAGCTTTTAGTTGCTCATCTTAGCAAACAAAATGCTAATTGATATTATGTATATTTCCCAGCATCAGAAAAAAATTCACTTGCAGGCAAAAACATATGTAGCTCCTGTAGATATTTGATGTATTACATATTCGCTGATCTTTTAGAAACTCCCAAATCTTTATTATTGCTTTTAAGACTTTTGTCTCCAGTCTTGACAGTCTCAACCCTGTCTAAATCTGCTCTGGACTTGCCAAGACTCAATCTTGAAATCAACGTGATGCAGCCTACAGCCCGGTTAGGTTTGTTTCTCAGTAAAGCAGACACCGATTACAATTTTTCCAGTGAAGCAGGCTCCGAAAACATTCTGAGAAGTTGGCTTAGATAATGGCTCCCTGGTACCTGGTACTAACCCTAAAGATTTGTTATGGCAAATTAAGACAATAAGACTACATATTTTATACGTGTGTGTGTGTCACTTCTGATTACCATCTTCCACAAAAACCTCCACACAATATTATCTTTTAATTAGCTCTTAACCACAGCACCAGTCCAACATTCTATCATTTACTGAGGAGATAACTAGAGAAGCAATCAGGCGGACGAGTCAGACCGCCGCTGTTAATTACCCACATGCCAATAATGAGACAGAGCCTCTTATTAGCTCCCTACAATCCAAAGCTTCCCCACACTCCACTGCTTTGCCAGCTCCCCACGGCCTACTAAAGGAGATCTGCTTTTTAACAGGGAAGAAGAAGCTTAGAGCTTTACTGTTTTTTTTAAGCACCTACAGCAACTGCTCTAGCTGGGTGTCCTTGTGTTGGTGGGAGGTAAGAGAATGTGTGTTCTTCACTCTCTCTTAGCACTTTTCAACCAGACAAGTTGTGAGGAAACTCAAAAGGGCAAACATTTGAGGGTGTGTGAGGTTTGCCATTATACATTAACAGTAAGATACAAGAAGGATATGCGGTGCTATCAACAAAACTCATCACATCAGTGGATTGTGGTGACTACTGTTCAGCTGCCACAAGTCAGCTCACAAGATAAATGATAACCAAGTTTAGCACAGTTGCTATTCACTTTCAAGTCAAACATCCTATACTTTAAGTACAAAAAGATCAGACAAAGACATTGTGTTGGAAGAGGAGGAGGGAATAAGCATCAATGCACCAGCTTGACAATGAGAGGTAAACAGACAAAACGAGGAAGCAAAAGCAGGAGATGCACAGATGAAAAGAGAGAAATGGAAGTCAACTGATGAGACATTTGCATCTTGCAGCACATATCTGTGCCTTTTACAACGACCAAGTGTTTCAGCTCTGTAGGGTACAGCCTTTGACTGGTGACCGACACACCTTCAAATGGCGGCTTGGGCCGAGCTGGGAAGTGATGTTGTGGGCTGTAAAGCTCTTTGAGACATATGTGATATTGGACTACATCAATTAACTTGATTTGATGTAAATAACCTTGTGAAAGCAATATGGCTGACACCTTTCTGTGCCAGAGGTCTCTACTCTAGGTCGCTTTGGATAAAGGCGTCAGCTAAACGAATGTACCGTCCTCAGATTCCTTCCGTTCATTTATTTGTCACTACATTTTTACATTTAGTTCATTTTTGACTTCATTATATACATTGACAAATAATATCAAAAGGTGTTATTTCCAAAAATGTAATAACTACATTCATGTTAAGATATTAATCAAACTATTGTCAACAAATCAGATTAAAACACAAACTGGCAAAAACATCTTTATGGCAAACAAACAGTTTTCTTAATCATGCAACTGAAATCATTAAGAAAACCAAACAATTAAGGAGGCGGGGATAATATCCACTTCAGAGGATTCATCAGACTATATATAGGTCATTTTTATGGTGATGTCAATATACATATTGTGAGATACATGTAGGATGTTTTCAGAAAACAAATTCTTGAAAATTGGTGGAGAAGCTGTTACTGCATAAATAACAAAAGAGGAATGTCTTTTTTAGTTGTAAAAATCTTACAGTATAAAGCAACATATTGTCCAATCCTACAACCAATCAATTTATAAACCGTCAACCCATTAATTAGCCAAGCAGCAGTAGCAACTTGATTTATCGTCTTTTGCACAAATGTTAAAAAGGTACACGCCGACTTATTGGCTTTAGCTTATTCACCGTATCCCCCAGAGTTAGATAAGTCCATACATACCCTTCTCATCTCCGTGCGTGTCGTAACTCTGTCTGACGCACCCACCGCTACTTGGGCGGAGTGATTTGCTCGCAGCACCTGAGAAGCCCCTTGGTGAGGAGCAGAGAGTTCGCCTGGAGTTCGCTCAGAGTTGGAGTAATAATCACTCCGCCCAAGTAGCAGTGCTTTGCCTTCTGAGAATATAGTCCCCAGTATGTATACGGTTAGAAGATGGCTGTGTCTCATGTGACCTTGTTATTTGTACACGCTGTGACTATACAAATCACAAAATGTAAATAGGAAAATGTTGGCGTTATTTTGTCACTTATTGGGAGCAGTAGGCTAGATGGAGCCGGTTACCTCCAGGATCTGTGCTAAGCTAGGCTAGCGGTGGGGGCGTCAGACAGAGTTACGACACGCACGGAGATGAGAAGGGTATGTATGGACTTATCTAACTCTGGGGGATACGGTGAATAAGCTGAAGTCCCAATAAGTCGCCGTGTTCCTTTAAACTCTGTATGCTATCACACAAGTATCGTCTCAGGAACCCACCAATCAATTGGGCTTAAACCTTTAAAGGCCAATATTCTACCACTGTTCTGATCCAGCCATTGACAACCAGAAGCAACACAACACACCCAAAAATCCACCAGTTACCAGAAGCCCACAAACCTTATTTAGTTAATTCATAGTTAGTTAGTCAAGCAGTCAGACTGTGTACTGTGGTAATATGTAAAGTATGGACATGGGTGCAGGTTCTGTGAGGGTTGCAGTAGAGATACCTGTCTGAGTTTGAGGTAGAAAGTCTCACTGAAGGTCTTGCGGCTGAAGTACCAGAAGCGTTCGTTTGATGGATATATCCTGACCAGAGTTTCCAGCAGGAAGCGAACTGGCTCCACTACCTCAGTTACAACAAGGTCCACTGCCACTGTCATGTAGACCTGCTTATCTGGAGAAAACCAGAGAGAAGAAGCAAAACAGGAAAAAAACGTTACTGTGGAATGTTATTATGTTTCCTTTTTGTTTTTTTTTTTACTTGATTACAGTCAGTGAATCCCATTTACCTATTTTCTATACGGTTAAGAAGGTGTTAGAGTGTACACATGATAAACAGCTCTAGGAGCACTACAGCTTTCAAAGTCGAACCAGGTTATGGATTGTCTAAAAGCTGGTACACATTAGTAACTCTGCACCAACCTCCAGCAGAAACCAACCTTTATTTGTGATACCGTGTTTTTTTCTAATTCAAAAAATACTCGGAACTAGTAAAAAATAAACTTTGCAATAAATGAATTTAGAAATCCATAAATGTAACTGTTAGCTAAAGAGATTTCGCTATTCTCTGACAGATTCTACTGGGGAGAAGGAAATCCACACCATGTATTGTGTGGGGATGCCTAACCCCCTCGTGGTAAAGTTCACAACATCAATGGGCCCCCAACTTACTAATCACTTAATGCCAATGTTCTGGGGACAGTCTAATAATAAAGGAGGAATAAACAAGTGGGAAAGAGACAGAGGGGCAGGAGAAGTTATTTTGCAGTTGGGACGTTTTATTATTTTTAATCAACTTGTGAAGGGACGAAAATTAACTACCAGCTGGTTTCAAAACAACCACTTACCACCAGTTCCACATCACACAAAATGCATGAGGTTTGAAAAACAAGTAACTGTCAAATACTACATAATTTCCTTCAAATCTAATTTTAAAATGTGTCTTTTATAAATAATGTAACTGTATCATAAGTATTTTATAATGTGTAACATCTATCAACTACTTTTGAGCATCTCTGACTTCTCCCTGCCAGTGTTGTCAGATTTAAGTGAACGCTGTGTGTGTTTGTGTGGCTTTAAACTGCCTGACTCCCATGAGATGGCCTGCTTTGACAGGCCTGCCTCCCACCTTCAAGTCAAACTCTCAAAGCCTGTGAGTCAGCAAGTTGCCAAGTGGTCTAATTTGTTAGCTCTAATGGATTTGGTTAGGGCAAGCTCTCTGCCTGGATACACTCTGTGGGATCCTGTCTGAACACATGGAAATGCTTTCCTTTTGAAACACAATGAAATTGGTCTCTTCTCAGGTACATGATGATAAATCAACTCCAATATGTTTATCTGAGAGCATACAGATTTGTGAACACATTTCAGGCAGCAATTCTGTTTAAAACTTAAATAAAACTATTCAATTTATTTAAATTACTTTTTTAAATATATTTTTGGTACCTAATTCATGAATTTCAATTTCATTTGAGGTTCTTATTCAATTCAGGTTCTAGATGTTAATATACAGAAAACAGATATAACCAAATCAATAAAGCCTCCCTCTTTCTCAGTTACCAGGACTGCAAAGTGAATTGTATTAGTAGAAGAATATCCATAAAAAGCTGCATTTAATTGTATTTCTGTAAGTGTCCACAGCTTTGCTGGCTCTGCTGCCTGACACGATGACTTCACGCTTCAATGTGCAAAAGCATGCCAGGCTTTGACAAGGACTAGGTCACAAGGCCAGGTACAAGACTATATATGTTATGCTAGAGAATGGATGAAGGGAATTATCAAATCCAGGCTACAATGCAAGCACTGCATAAATCTCAGACTTGACCTTGATTTTTGTGCGGTCCCACATCACATTTGTGACAATAACGTACGGAAATAATTCCTATTTCATATGTGTGTGAACAACCAGTAAACAGGCACTGGTGGTTTCACTGCGGAAAAACCTAGGGCACAATTACTCAAAAAAAGCCAATAAATCGCTGCACTAGAACTATTAAGAAGGACATTTTAAATTAGCAATCAAACATTTTAACAACATGTTTTTATGCATGTGTGTTGTAACTTTTTTTAAAGTTAATTTTAAAGTCAAAAGGTTGCTGGGTTTGCACAGTGACACACAACTGCAAACTTTTAATGTTTCACAGCTACTCTGGATATAAATGAGACTTGGATCTGTGTGACATAATATTTAGGGGGACAATGGTCCATAGCGACGACGTTCCATTTCCGGGATTGTTCAGGTGCCGCTGGAAATTCCGCCGGATGGCCCTCCTTTCGGCCGGATGGCCCTCCTTTCGGCCGGATGGCACTCCTTTTGGCTGGATGGCCCTCCTTTCGGCTGGATGGCCCTCCTTTCGGCTGGATGGCCCTCCTTTCGGCTGGATGGCCCTCCTTTTGGCTGGATGGCCCTCTTTTTAGGCCAGATGTCCGTTACCTTCCACTTTCTTTGTGTTGGAATTCTAAACTCCCGTCGATTTATGACGACTAGGGTTAAGTGCTCCTCAGATCTCTGCAGGGTAAATCCAGACAGCTAGCTAGACTTTCTGTCCAATCGGAGTTTTCTGTTGCACGACTAAAACAACTTTTGAACGTACACATGTTCCACCAAAACAAGTTCCTTCCTGAGGCTATTTTGCAGAGAAACCGTCATTGTGTCCGGGGCTTAGCCCATACGGTTGTGATTGGTTTAAAGAAATGCCAATAAATGTTTTTCTCCTATCCCAGAATGCTGTGTGGACTAGCCAGACCTTCCTCCACAGCGCTTTGGAGGAAAGTCTGTCAATGCGAAACTAGGGGGACAATAACTCGCCTCACCTTTAGGTGTGTCTTCATTCAGCAGCTGGAAGGCTGCCATGTTGGGGTTCCATGTTCCTGTGATCACATAGGCCTTTCCATCAGAGCTCTTCCCCATCGACTCCTGTGTAGGTATTAATGCATGGATTATGTACTTTTAAAAAAACGTCATATGAATTGTTACATTTTAAAAACAGGAACACAACAGTTTCCAAATATAAACTGGGAAAAACACTGAGAAAAAAGGTATGTTAACTCTGGATATGCTTATTTAGGCAGTTAGTTGGTTAAAAAAAGGTTTTAAGCTTACCATGTCTAGTAAATGCATGTCGCTGTTGCAAACTTTCTGTCCAGGACTCAGCAGCATTCCAAAACACCTAGAGAGAAGACACAGGAGGTACAATCAAAAATCAATCATTACTAATTCCACTGAAGAGTTACAGTCTGCAATCACCAGCAGAGTAAATCATAGTAGTTGGGAGGGAAAGGAAACTGGAATATGGAAACAACTCAAGTGAGCAAACTACACTCATAAATATTGTAATGTTAATGCATTATAATCTTTCAGGCATTGAGCGGACACTCAGGAATTGAAAAGCCAATATGGTGCATTGTTCAGTTTGAAAAAGTCATAAATATATCATCTTGGCCGCAATAAAAAATTATCTTGATGACCTGTGCAGCTCAAATGAATGTAACCTAGCATGTCTAGCCCCTTTAGAGTGATAAAAGACCCAGCTCTCCCTCACACAGAAAAGGGCAGCATAGACACACAGAAGTTAAAAAATGATAGATTAAAAACTGGCACACTATAGTTCCTAATAGACATGTCTAAGGTCTTGCACTATACAGAGGCAGTGTGTTTTATGTTGTTCCAGTTCATCATACAAATCCAACATAATCACTTATAGTAAAGTCCTTTCAGCTTTAGGTCGGAGGTGCCATCAAGTGGTCGGCATGGGAATCTCTGTTTCAGAAATGCATTATATAAGAATACATTGACAGTTACTAGCACTATCCCAGGCAGGCTAACATTGAGTTTGATAGACATGGGTCAAGTGCCTTGGAAAGTGATTCAACATGATTTGTAAGCGTGGATAGAAATACTTCCAAGTAAAAGGCATTTCTTTTCCAAACAAGAGGAGTCATACAACAACTCAGGATAAAAAACAGAACATAATGTACTGCATCCACACAACACATACTGTAATGCCAAACCATACAGCATTTCAAGACGGAGGCTATAACAAATATGAATATTAATAAAATAAAATAAAGTGTGGTCAAACATGGGCCGAGCACCTCAGAAAGGATTAGTTCTGAACATGAACACAATAGGGGTTGCCATAGACACTAAAAATAAAAGGACAGGGCAGGTGTCTGTCTCCCTCTGATAGCGATAGGTGGTGAGGGAAAGAAGAAGAAAAGAGGGGAGTGATAAAGATGACCTACTTTTTTGGTGCTGCCGTGCTGCTAGAGCATGCAAACACATACAATGAGAGAGATTGCTTGAAGTTAAAAGTACACCAGTATTCCTCTGTTGGGGCGCTTGTATTCATCATTCTCTATTTGGGTGGCTTGACTTTCTTGTTGTAGTTCTTATTGCTTTCCCTCTGCAATATTTTGACCACTGAGTGTATGCACTGTCTTTGTGAAAACAAACCAGCCAGGTGCTTTAATCTGGAAAGTCCTTGCATAATTTACCATTATGAAGTTTATAACAAGGCTATAGATTTGGTATGCTTTGTGAATACCCAGCATGTTTAGAGCAGAGTGTGTTTGAGCTCTACATCATTACCTCCTTTAGTTCAGCTCATTTGCCCTGCTGAGACAGCTGCCTTACAAACTCTGGTAGTTACAGCACTAAGATAAGAGTTGAAAAGACACATTTCTTGTCAAACTATAGTAAGTAAAGCCAATCATGTACAAAAAACAACCCCAAAAAGGGTGAGTGGAAAGAAAGATAGAGATGTAGACATTTGATGGCCGGTAATTCTAAACATTTGGAAAACCAAAGTCCAATATTAACTAAGGTAAACCTAATCTATACAGTAGACAAGATGAAATCTCTTTTTACAGTGATCCTCACCTCTCGATGCCCAGCTCCATGTTGCACATCTGCTGAACTGAAACCACGACCTTCTTCTGAACGTTCTGTCGCAGCTTGAAGTAGAATTTATCTCTGTCCTTAGGCACTGAGCTGTGGAGGGAAAGAACGGATGGGGGTTAGTATACATAACCTTTGGGACTTAGATGTGATTCAATTTTGATTTTGTGTATTGTTGTACTGTAGTGTTGTTTAATGTAATTGTTAAGTGCATTTTGAATTTACCCTGTTTTGCGTCATTGTTCTCTCTGTCTTAATGCCAGTTTCTTTGCTAGATCATCACCTAGCCCAGTTGAAGATAAAATACTTCTTTTCTCAAGTCTTCTGCATATTATATCTACCCGTGTCTGCTGTGCCATTAGAACAGCTATTGGGCCATTTCATATCAGAGGAGAATAGACAATGAAAATCGATCACTTAAATACTCGATATATCATGGCTTGTGAAAATGGAAAAATTGTGCCGATAAGTTTTATGCTCTTTACGGATGAACAATAACAATCAGATGAAACATTATTCCGGCAGCATATTAAAGCTTTTAAACTATCAACATATCTGTTTTAACAGCGGTCCTGATAAGAAACACACACAGTATGTGTTTATGCCGACATGTAATTCACATGCATCAAACAGCTGTCCTCAAAAATACACTATAATGTAGCATTCTTCTTCCATAAAAGGGTGTTTATATATGTAAACATTGTAAGACAAAAATGCTGTACTACTAACTACTGCAACCGCGAGTCGCGGGTTCAGTAGTTAGTAGAGAGCTGTGGTGGTGCTGTTAGTGTTTTTGCATAGTGCTCGTGTTAGCCGCGGTATACGGCATTTTTTTTCTTACAATGTTTACATATTGTGTTCGTCTTGTCTGTCACTCTTTCGCCGTTTATTATTTCCGCAGGAAAACCAAAATGTTGCCACACAAATGATTTAAAAGTGGCCGGGGGATCTTCAATAGTAATTCCACGCTCCATCACGCTGACATCACATCGCCTCACGAGACAACTTTTCACCTCGACGAGAAATCTCGTTTCGTTCTCATGAACCCAATCTCGTGATGTGTCTCGTCTCGTGGAGTAAGCGTCTTGTCACACCCCTAGTATTTATAGAACCATTATACTCAGAATCACCTATATCATTTAATTTGAGTGTGTATCTGCATATGTGTGTATCTGTGTGTATATGAATGTATGTATGTATGTATGTATGTATGTATATGTATGTATGGTTATATTGAGAAATTAAACTTTTACAATGTCTATTTTTTTCATATTTGCATAATACAGATAAAATCAATAAAAGGAATTAATATATGCATAAAGTCGATTGAGGCATTTTGTGAGTAAATATGGCATTAATGTTATGAACTTGCTACAATTAAAGACTGTAGACAATAAACAATAAAAAATGATTCTGCAAGACAGTAGGAAAAAGCCCAAAAGTGTGTATTAAGTACCTAAAAGAAGATGATAAGAACTTTATTGACCCCACATTGGGGAAATTCACTAACCTGTAGTTGCCCTTGCCATCGTCCTCTTTGATCTCCAGTGAGACAGTGAAGGTGTAGAGGTCGCCGTCGGATGGACTGGACAGCGCCGTGTCCCTGATGTCTGCCGGCTTTGAAGAACGCCGAAAGGCTGTGGAGAAACTGTAGAGGATACGACTGACCTGGATGGAAAAGGAAAAGAAAAACCGAAGCTTTATAAGCAGGACGACAAGTAGGAAAGATTAAAAAAAGACTAAAATCCAAATGGAATAGACTCATTTACAGATGAGATAAAGTAACATCTTGCGAAAGGAAATAGTAAGTGAATAGAAACAATATATGCAAATAGAAATGAACAGAGCAGAATAGAGCTGGATATTATTGAATAAACACAATAGCAGACAACAGTGCCCTCAGCTGGTTTCAGTAATCATAGGACAGTAAATACAGAAATGCACATACTGAAATGTCTGTTCTTTAAAATACATCAGAAGTAGGTATTATGAGTATTAGAATCCACAGCCTGTAGTCAGCTTCCCAATTCTGCCACTTGAATTAATTTACTTTAGACAAGTACACACTGATTATGGAAGTGTAATGTATTTATTACTACTAGTGGGTGGATGATCTTGTACACTCCACTCTCCTGGTATATCATTATGGCTTTAAAATATATCTGCAGCAACTTTGCTTACTTACTGTGACATGTAACATTTAAAAAAGTAAACCAGATACTGATGATATGGAATCTTTGGAATGCAAAACTTTTAATTACAGTAGCTACTCCAAATCTTACCCAGACCAAACTATTTTTAATAATTCCATTTCCTGTTCAAAACTGTTCTCTGAATACCTTCAATTTTTACTAGTGCAACACAAAGTCTTACACCTTATGTCACTTAACATAGTGGGGTTCACAGAGCCTGGATTAACATGTTGACAAAATCCATCAGTCATGACTCCCCTTTAAGATAGTGAAAACCATGTTGAGCTGCAGTTTGTAAGCTGTAACACACATGTATGTATGTATGTATGTATGTATGTATGTATGTATGTATGTATGTATGTATGTATGTATGTATGTATGTATGTATGTATGTATGTATGTATGTATGTATGTATGTATGTATGTATGTATGTATGTATGTATGTATGTGAGACTCACAGCCTCTTTGATGTGGCAGGAGAAGACGTGAATCTGGAAGTCCTCAGAGCTCCGGTAACTCTCAGTGAAGGAGAAACAGTCACTTTCCACCGAACCCTCCTGTCCACGAGCACAGAACAACACCTTGTAGATGGGAAATGAGGCGATCTCCGTACCCGAGGCCTGGTCCACAATCCTGGGGAAAGTTATTTCATTTTACATGTGAAAATGATGCTTTAGCTCAGATTTATAATCTGCGTAACAGCAGAATAAAGAGATAGTAAATTTCAATTTGTAAATAAATCCTCTTTTTCAGTAAACTATTTTAGCAAGTTTTATCAATTGTCTAGATTACCTTATATGTCTATAGACCTGTGACCTGAGATCCCAGAGCAAATATGTAACATTTTAAAACTTTTAAGATGTTGTGTGTTATCATGCAAAATTGGTATCCGATAGTTCACATTACTTTGGGTTGAAAATAAGTTCTGTACAGTAATAGTCTAACGCCATAAATGGCATTTCATTTTATATTCAGCCAAGCTTCCATTCAAGCAAAAGGTAAGGCATACATGTCACTCTTTTCTTGCAGAGTGGAAATGTCAAAATATTTAGCATGAGCAAGCAAAGCCATGTCTCATTTCCTCTTAAATATAGCTTAACATTTCAAGTTCCCTTTTTTCCCTTATGACTCAGGATGGCTGAAAAGTTTCTCTTAACCCATGTAATATCCACTTCACCTATAACTTCCCTTCTTCTGCTGGCTAAGAGGCTTAAGAGGTGATTGGTACCTTTAATGGGCACATAATTCATGATAATATATTCTTGGTTGATCTCCTAGGTTGTATATACAGTACAGGGACCTGTGATGTGTGGTGTGGTAAAGTTCTGCTTTCAGAACAGAAAAAATACCTTGCACATCTATTTCATAAGACAGGTGCGTAGGAGCGGGACGAGTAGGTCAAAAGTTGCAAACAAAATCTTGCACTCTTGGATTACACAAATGGTTATAAAGTTCTCCTTTACCAATTGATGTAGTGGTCTGGCTCAGAGTCTTTGTAGACATGTTCACCTTTTTTAATGTGCTTCTAACACCGTTGTCACTGGTTCACTGGTTTCTGTGATGACCATACGGATTACATGACATATGTCCAAAAATTTTACAACAAGTCCATCAATCCAAGAATATTGTGTTACCAGACTCCCTGCAATGTAGTTTCTTTACTGCCAATCTGTAGTTTACATATGTTTAATTACCAATCTTAACAAACTTATCTACTTTTCTTTTATCACAGCCCATTTTAAATTGACCCAGGTCTCAATATACACAGTTAGTCTGTCTCAGTGTGTGGCTGACCTTACGGAGCCATCTGGTCTACAGGGGACATGCAGGGTGATGGGAATGGGGATGGCGCTTTCAGCACGCAGGGTGGCCATGGCCCTCTGTGCCTCTGCCTCGTTGCGAGGGGCTTTGACCCAGGTGCAGCCAAGGTAGGACAGCTTGTTGAACTGGACACTGTCCTCCTCCAGTTCGATGGGGCTGGATGGTGCTGGATATGTTTCTGCAGATAGACGGAAAGATTGAGATATTATTAAACGCATCTTTGGGGTTTTCTGCCCGCATTCGGAGCTAAAATGATGATTGCTCCTCTACTGTCCCGGAAAATCTTAACCAAGATAATATAAAAATTGCATTATCAACTTTCAACAACATATCCCATGAGTCTGGCATGCCGTCAAATCATGAGAATTTCTTGTTCACATCCTGTGGTCTGACATCTCTGTAACAGACCAGTGCATTTAAGAGGAGTGAGAAACAAACACGACAAAACCGCAAAAAAACACAACTGAGAAGAAGTAAAGATAAGCAGAAGGTGAGAGAGAATTACACAGGAAGTTTTGGAGTCTTCTCTGCAATTAACTTTGACCTGGTACTTTCACACTTTGCAAACAGGAAGCAGAACAATGAGAGCAGCAACTGGACTTCCACTGCTGACTGGCTAATAGTCTACACAATGCTTACCATTTCCTCCTAGTTCACTCAACAGTAGTAAAGCACAAAACATTGGCACGACTAGTGTGAAGTAACCACATTTAATTTAATAAAAGATGTGTAGTCCTAATGCAAGTCTAAGAAATGTATTCTATTTGAACTTATTTTACATTTGTATAGGGTTGAACAAAGTTAGTCCATACAGGAAGAGGTGGTAACGACTGACTGAATAGTATCAAACAGGTTGTCCTGTTTTTAGACCACATACGGTAGGTTATAATAAAAAAGTTTAATATTGAAATAGTACTAGGAAAAGGTTTTGACACACCTTGATTTTTTTGCAGTTTGTTGTGCTACAAACGTCATTGTTGACAACATTGCTAAATCCACTGTAGGTCTGGAGAGCCTGTGCTTTTTTCCTTTGTTATCAAGTGCTGTTTCATTTCACCTGAAAGCGAAAGTGTGAGCTTCACCGGAAGACTATCCAAAAATACATACAGGAGTGCTTCTCATTGGACTTTATCTTCTCAGATCCAGGGCATGACAGGTATCTTTGACAAACACATTTGATGTTTGGTGGTACTAGATATTTTGAGCTTCAAAACCAGTACCAGGACTGAAGAGGGATGGACATAAAACTAAAACATAAGGACGCTCATAATGCAAGTTTCCCAGAGAGATTGGAACCTGTACGTTGTAACCCTGGTAGTACTAAGGCCTTGGCCCTGCTGCTGAAAAAACAGTGCAGCAGTATATTGGCAACCACTGTTAGTATGTGTTTTTGTTGAGCGGTCACGCCAACCTGTCCTTGCTGATATACAGAACAGTCAAGCCAATGTTAGAGAGTTCAGATACCAGCCTTACTTATCTGATATGGCAAAACTATATTTTGGTATGTCAATGCCATTCACCCAACAACATTTTTCAGACACACAGCTCAGTTTTAAATCCAAGAATGCTTGGCACACTGTTATTTCTACTCTCTTAAGTTTCAGTGAAAAAGGCGTATATATTTCTTATATACTTTTCTGAAGCACATACCCCAAAATAACTTGAAGTGACAACGGTGTGCAGAAAATCGAGAAAAAAAAAACACTGCATTTTTGTTTGAAACCTTTTTACCATTATGGCCCGAGTCTTTAGTTTTGCCTGAACTGATCCATCAAGTGTTCCATTTGTCAAGATTAATTGTCCTAAATTTTACAACGATATATAAAGTTCACAAAAGTTTAACAGTTCACATCTGCATACTGTCAGTGACACTGGTATCTATATTCTGATTTAACTAGTTAAATTAGCAGTAGAATTTGGGAAATGTTCAGCTGCAGTGTGTACAGTGCCTAACAGTAAGACTCAATTCAATCTGCTGTGTTTTGACAGGAATATCTTGCTGAAAAAAGGAGGAACATTGCACAAAGCATGCACAAAGAACAATATAGTTGATATTTCAGTTTTGATGCAGGTCTGGTGAATGGAAGAACAGCTGACTGGCAGATTGTAAATGCCTGTAAGTAGACACAGTGACCGTAAGATTGGACCTATACCTGCAGATTGGGGCTCCAGGACTCGGCTCTCTGGGTCCTTGTGCTTCTCCATCTTTTCCACATTGCTTTTCTCCACCTTCACCTCATCATCATCCAACAACTCCTCCATAGCTTTCTCCAACTGCTCACTCCCATTCCAAGACATCTGAGGGCGGAGGGAGAAAAAATTGGGGATTAGAGCGAAGGAGAAATAAGGAGAGATAAACCAGGGTGAGGATAAGGACACATTAATATAGATAAAGACAGAGTGGAGCTTCCCGGACTGAGACAGCACTTTTCACGATAACCGTGTTTGTATTTGCGGACATATGCTTTCTTGGGTTGTAATAACACAACAAAACTACATGAAATGCAGGTACAAACACATCATTGGGTGATCTAATCAGCCACCCCAGCTCTAGTGGTAGCCAGAGACATATTTGGTTGAGTTAACAAGAAAGGTAGATTACTAAATCTAGGAGGATAGGGAAAAAATTTTTTAGCTTATAGTTTGACCTTTTGCCACTGCAAATGTGACCAGCATCCTTCAAGTGGCTTCTTGTCTGTGCTATGGGGGAAGGAATATTACATATTGCACCATTCAAGTCCGGTGTAAAAGTCTGTCCATGTGTGGTTCTGACCTTGAGTCTTGGCTTGCCCTCAGAGCCTTGTGGTGACCCTGCAGCACTGGACTGGACCAGAACAAACTCCTCACTGGTAACGGTGGCCACGGACTCGGTAGAGCTGCTGACTTTTCCAAGTGAGGAGCGGTCATCCATGGCTGGCGGGTTTACTCAGGGTCAGCTGGAGAGACCAGGGTTAAAGCTCTCCCCTCTCCCTCTCCTGTCCGCCCAGCTCTATAGGAAGACAGGAGATGTTTTCTGGTATTCCAGTCAACATTTTAGGCACCATAATGAAAACAAAAAAACTATTTTTGTGTCATAGATAAGGAGGTGAATAAAAAAAATCTAATTTGTGAAACTCACTCAATTATAGAATTATAAGTGATTATGAGTGCCTTCTATATACAAAGTGGGCACATCTGTCTATGAGCTATTAAACTAATAATAACCTAAAACTAGGTTTAATAGAATAGATTGCAGTTAAAGTACCATGTGCAGTGTTGTCACTATGATGTGCATTGCCAAACTAAAACACACCTATTCAGTACTTAAGACAATGCAAAGCCATGCCGAACAACTCCCTTGGAGTTAATGATGCCAGCCCAGAAGTGAGCACAATTTGTAAACCTAACCACAAATCTGCTGTTCTGCCATTCCTAAAATTGTTTTCAGTGCTCAGGGTGTGATCAGAGTCCTTCAGATCACTCTGGCATTTGCCAGTTGCCTGTCAAATTGTCTGACTGGCCAAAGCTGAAAGCTAAATTTCTGTATAAACACAGATATTATAGTTGTTCTGTGATTGTTGTTGTGATTAAGCAGAATTTATATTTCAGTCAGTTTACTACTAGCTGTCTGAGGCTAATGTATTGCTAACACAACTTTGTAAGTAACTATTGGGCTAGTGTTAATTGTTTTACTCTTTTTTTCTGCTTCTCTTGTGGATTCTGTGTGTATGTTTGCTAGCACAACACCAAAAGAAAAGCACTGACAAAGTCTGCACATGTGTATCAGCCCATTGCCTCTACATGTAACATCCTGCAACAACATCCTGCTGGCTCATGAGCTAGACTATACCCCAAACAAACATGTCTTCACACAAAGCTGGTTGAAACCTGGCTTTTAGCAAGTAACTAAGCATAGATAAATAAAATGGACATGTCCAAAATGTAATTGGTGCAAGCTTCTAAATTTTGAGGAGTTGCTGCTTCGTTGGTTTGGGACTATTGGTTGAACAAAACAAGAGATTTGATGTCACTTTAGACTTTAAGAAATTATAAATGTCATTTCTTTCCTATTTTCTGACATTTTATAGGCCAAGCAATTAAGCAATTAGTATTTTGAGCGAGGCAGCATTTATGACGATGCCGTGGAGGAAGAGCATGCACACACTAACACAAGCAAAGACATAGTTGAGAACAAGAGCATTAAGGGGGCATTCATTCACACACAGTGACATGATTACATGCTTAAAGGCATTCATACACACTTAACCCTGGCAAATTATACACGAATGTGCACAGGGTCATGTGCTCTAATCACACTTATTCAATTACACAGAGCACAGCGTGAAGCAAAAAAGCAAATACACTCTCACTGATTCACTTATGAAAGAAGCAGCAATGTAACCAACTCAAATAAGAAACGAAGATAGTAGCACGGCATGCTGGGAAATCATGTCATTTAGAGCCAAAGTATGCCTTGGCTCTTTTGGATCACGTCTCTTCTTCTAAAGTCAGACTTGATCTGAAGCATGTGGTAAACACACTGAATTGGCCATTAACCATGATTACTTAATGGTGACTGTGCAACCACACACACACACACACACACACACACACACACACACACACACACACACACACACACACACACACACACACACACACACACACACACACACACACACACACACACACACACACACACACACACACACACACACACACACACACTTTTGTAAAATAAAAAAGGTAAACAACAGCTGCAATGTGCTAATATTTCTACCAGCAAAAGTAAATAAGAAACAAACAAACAAACAGACAAAAGCTTTTAAATTGTTATGTCAAAACACAACAGAGTGTTCCCACACCTTCTTAAACATCAAATTCATGGACTTTCAGGGCCCAATTCGCTCAAATTCGAAGACCCAACACAGCATAGTTTGAGACACAGATCAAGGTTAATTACTGCAACAACACTGATAATAGTTATGTGAACTAGCAGGCTTTACAGAAGCTCACAGACAATAAAAAAAGAGGCTTTAATGTGTGTGAACACTCAATTGTGCTGTTACAGTGACGACAGACTATGTGGTCTCTTCCCCTTTCTAACAAAGCGCAGCAAAACAATATATAGCCTATTTACTAAGGGTAAGTTAAAAAATAAAAAATTCAGAATAACTTCCATTTCTATTCTTACACAAAATATATCTATGTAAGCACTTTCAATGACCCAGGTCTATTTAAAAAAAAAAACTTCAACACCTTGTTTTATTCACAACCTTTCAATGACTCGTGGGAACCGTGACAATAAAATGTGGGAAGTGACTGGCTTCCATGTGTTGGTCAATTCTGGTTATTACATACATACGACTGTAATTACCCAGATCGCACTGTTTCTAACCTTACTGTTTCTGCCCATGTGTGGCAGTACACTCACTTCCTCTTTGGCTGTAACTCAAACAGTAAACAAAGAAGCAAGTTTGCACCCAGTCATTACCAGCCTGCTCCTCTAGTACAGTCACAGTTGGCAGCCTTGCTACCCAACCACTGGCAGTATGGAAACTGTGAGTGGCCAGCAGTGAAGTGACAGGCTGAAACACATCCACAGGCACTAGGCTAACCAGATACATTACTTACGTGTGTGTGGGTGTGTGTGTGTGTGTGTGTGTCGACGTGCCTTGCTTACAGAAACAACAGACATACATGAATACTATAAATTAATGTCATGAGAGTGAGCGCAATAAACTTTTTGGGCATAGATACCAGGAACGTTGACTGAAACTAGAGATGGCCCGATACCACTTTTTTGATTCCCGATACCGATTCAGATACCTGAACTTGCGTATCGGCCGATACCGAGTACCGATCCGATACCAGAGTGTCATATGTTTCATTATGTTTTAACAGCTGTATACTACTATCCCTGTATGGATGTGATATTATTTCTATCTTTGTTGTCGGTCTGGCTCAGGTTAAACTCTTTGTGAAACATGAACAAACACAAACAATGAATGCCCCAGAACTTTCTTTTATTCTCCAGTTTGACAGTCAGTTATAACGGAAAAAGAACATAAATAAACTACTTTAATGTAGATTTTCTTTAGGGCTTTATTACGTGGTATCGGATCGGTGCATAAACTCCAGTACTTCCCGATACCGATACCAGCGTTTTAGGCAGTATCGGAGCAGATACCGATACTGGTATCGGTATCGGAACATCTCTAACTGAAACAACACAAAATCGCACATTCAATTTGTATATATAATCCTGTGTACAAGATGCATTATTAGAAAAAAATTGTGTGTTCAAAAATGTGACACTTCACATGAGGGTTATGGCAAACTTTTCCCTTTGACTGTCTCTCCAGTTGGTGATAGCCAATACATTTGGCTTTACGTCTCTTTTGGTTGAAGATAATGATGGCTACATGTCTGACTGTGCCTGAATCTAACTATCTGCTTTATGACTGTGCTGACTGCCCAACCTGCTGACTGCATCTTTCCTGCCTCAAAATGATAATGGAGGATAAGCACACTGAACAGACCGGTCATTGCAGCATGGCAAACCTGTTCAATTGCTGCAAAGAATAATAACATTCTTAGGGTTGGGCGGATTTTACTAACTTTTCAAGACGGTATTACATTGAAAAGTATAATATGTCTTGTCTGTTCGGTCACCCGGGACAAAATCTGGCAGTCTGTTACAAGCTTATACTGGCAATCTGTTACAAGGGTGTCAGCCTGCTTAACTCCATACTGGGATCAGGGTGTGACATTAGCACTGTCACAGTTGGCTGTTCATTTCCCTGTTCGCATTTATGTTACTGGAAACCCTTCTGTGCAAAAGCATCCATCACACATCTTGTTACAAGTAACCTTAGTCAGTCCTCCTCACATGTGAACAAGATGGAGCCAGGTGACTCTCCACACAAACAGTTCAGCCTCCATTGTAACTAAGACTGAAACCTGCTCTGAGGTTTGTTGGCGAACATAAACGGCTTACTTGTGACACCTTACAACTGACATTGAATCACTTCCCGTTAGGTCTAATGCTAAAGCCACGCAAGTTATTTTCATAGTCAAATACATGGTCTCATCTGTTGGTCTGTTTATGGTAGATTGAAAAGTCTGACTACAGCAATGAATGAAGTACACTGTTGTGACAACCTGTATTACACAATGTACAACACAGCAGCATCACAATACTGCATACAAGACAATGGTAGACTATGCATTTCAGTAAATCTGATGAATGAATCAATGGGTAATGTAAGATAACTAATTCCTGATATACTGGTTAGTTCGCTGGCAGGCTGTGTAATGATACTTCTTTATAAAGTAGCTCCTTCATGACTAAGAAACACCTTAACAAAAGACCACTTTGGTTTGGTGCCAATCCAAAAGCCTGGTCTACATCAGACTAGTAGCAGTTTATTCTTGTTTGTTCAAACATCTACAATCTACTGCCGGTCTAGTTGTTAAATTATTATTTCTCGATGTCAGTCTACACAGTCAAGACACATGCGTGAAACTATTGATTTTATCTCCTAATACATCAGCTCATTCATTCAAATATCCATCCCATCCCTTCGAATCCAAGGTCATGTCTTCAAATGTCCAGTCCAATAGTGCAAAGCACAAAGTATAACATACATTATAAAACACAGAAAAATAGAATGTCTTCATATTTGAAGGGCTAAAAACAGTAAAAAATGTTTGCTTGAAAAATGACTTAAATGATAAATCGATTATCAAAATAGTTTGATTAATTGATTATTCGTTGCAGCTCTACATCAGCTACTTTACTTTTAGAATATTGCCAATATCTACAGGAGAAGCTTGAGCATTTCAAAACCAAGTCCAAACCTCAATTAATGGATAGTTGCTTGGAAAAAATGCTAAAAAAGAAAGCCAACCTACCAGCCAGACCCAGACGTTGTACAAAAGATGCCAATAATCCCTATGAAAAATGTGGGACTCCAAATCTCAACCATATAATATTGTGGAGCTCAATGCAGTGCAACAATGTTCAATCATTGTTTGAAGTTACTCTACTCTTATGGGGCTAAATTAACTTCAAACAATCATTTTGTTTTTCGTTTCAAAGTCAGAAACACATTTTTGTTAAGAAGACCTGGTCCTACTTAAGTTATAACTTGTGTATTTTGAAAGTCTCTCCTTTAGTTAAACAGTAACAAATAGACAGTGGACCAAATGCTGTGACACCGTGACATCAGCTGCAGTGATTTTACTGAGGTGTGGGTACATTGTCTACTACACACTGGTTCAGTTCCAAAAAGAGTCACCTGACCGCTTCAATTATTCAGATGTTGATGCGCCTTTTTCCAGCTGAGATAGTTGTCAGAGTTTGTAGATAATGACTTTGCGGTCCCAAACTCAATGGAATATTCTGTTTGGTTAGACTTTCTCAGTAACTGCTGCAGTGAGCGGTTATATCTGCTCTCATTGCTGTCTGCAGGCCTGGATAAGCACCACAGTAGTCTCTCACAGCATCAGCTTTGTATGGCAGTTTTTCTCTCTCAGCTGTGTAACGGACATTTAGACGGTTAAATGAAATTAGCAAGTATACTTGTTAAACGGACAGACTCATCTCACAGCAGCTAGCTATAACGTTACAAACAACACACACAGACAGGCAAGGCGAAATTAGCTAACGAGAAGCTAATTTATCCGTACAGTCACCACAGCCATTTCATTAAAACATAATGGCAACAATAGCATGGGTTAGTCACTAGCAGACCTGCAGACAAGGAGATAGCTGCCAGGACAGGTGAACGCATACTAAACAGGAAGTACCTATGTGTGGCAGTCTGCGAGCTAAAGCTAAGTTTGGCTAACGCTAACCAGCTCGAAGTGCAAAACAGTTGGACCACTATTTGGAGGAGCGAGCGAGCGACCTCACTCAGCAACACCCCGCCCGACTACGGAGGAAAATGACGAGAAAGAAGAAGGAAAACAACGTTTCTCTTCTCACTGCATGTAAACGTGACACTGGGATGACAAACAGGCGTTGATAAAATAGCTGTCAACTTACTTGTTTAGAGCTTAGAGGAGTTGCTTGCTAGCTGTCAGAAGAGTTGCCGCGAAGATCGTATATGTTTAAGAAGATGAATCACTTGGAGTTTAGTGACACGTCTTCCGGTTTGGAATGTTATCGTAATTTCACGCATGCGCTGTACAGGTTGTATGGCTCACACACATCTGGACTAGGCAATCTATTTAGGAATTTTGGGATTTGTACCCCTTCAGCTTGCCATATGGGTATATTACATATGCACACAAATATTTTATTTTTTGACGTATATAAAAAGTATGTATGTTTGTTCTTTTAAGTTCTACAAGTTGTCTTTCCCACCAGGTAGCATCCTTTCAAAGTCTCGGTTTTTTGTTGATTAATAAAATTAGGAAAATAGGAAAATGTATGACAGCTATCAAGGCTTATGTTTTACACAAAAAGGCATTATTTAGGGAACAAAATAAGCTAAATGAATGCTTTGTTCTGAAAATTTCAGCATCTGATATGTTTTTTTTTGCCTCATGACAATCATTAGCTGGAGGTCAAGTTCACGCTGCCTTCAGACCTCATGATTAGTTATGATATACTTTCTACTTTCATTTTTAAAATCTGATGAAACTTCAATAAATACAATGTGGAAATATCTGTGGAACAAATATTTCAAATTGAAAATGCAGAACCATTATACTGAGAATTAGAAACATTTATCTGCATGTGTGTGTGTGTGTGTGTGTGTGTGTGTGTGTGTGTGAGATGGTCAATCATCACACAAAGAGCCATTTTGAGCAGTTACAAATCTTTAATTGTCAAAAGTTAACACTGTCAAATATTATACTGTTTCTGTATTCGTCAGGTACGATATCTGTTTTAACCACATTTCTAAAAATCTTTTTTTTTCTGTTTTCAAAGATAACTGGTTAAGTAAGTAGTAAAATATATAGTTAATACAATGCCTAAATAAATGAATGACTATGCCTCCTTATCTGTGATAGTGGACAACAGCATGGAGGAACACTGGTTTTATTTATATTATTATAGGGGTGACCCCGAATAGTCGAAGATTCGATGCATCGATATGCGGAGCCTGATTCGACCACCAATCTCACAGTCGAATCTTCGCGGGTGTTATTATGAAACGAGGATCATACCATTTTGGCAATATGGGGGTGCTCAATGTCTAATTTCACACAGAACTACTGGTTTTGTACGGTTATATTAAATTATACAGCCTTTAATTATGATAATGCTGTAAAAAAAAAACGTGAAAAGAAAGAAAGAAGCGTTCAATAAATATTTTGTGTGTGTGTGTGTGTGTGTAAATCCAACCACCCCTGTGACAGATTTAAGTTTCACTTTCCGTGATCCGCGACAGACAAGGAGCATCTTGGCGGCAGGGATTAACGTTACTTAACAATGTCTGGAAAAAGAAAATCTAAAGTGTGGATGCACTTTCAAATGGTAAAAGATGATCCAAAAAAAGTAAAATGCAAGTTGTGCCAACAGCTCATGTCCTACCACTCGTCAACAACAAACATGGCTTTCCACTTGAAACGGGTACGTTTATTACCAATAAAGATGTTTCACTCTTTCATATATAATGGCGCTTTTAATTTACGAATAGCAATATCATATGTTGGGACTTAAAATATGTTAGTCTTTTTTCTAGATCCACCCACAGTATCAGACTGACGACAGCAGTTCATCTAGTAGTAGTAGTAGTAGTATTAGTAGTAGTACCGGAGCTGCGCCAAAACTAACTCAAAGAAAGCTAGATTTGAGACCGCCATTGCCCGAGAAAAGGAAAAGAGAAATCAGGAACAAAATTGCAGAGTTTATTGCACTCGACATGAGGCCAGTGAATGTTGTGGATGGTGAAGGTTTTAAAGAATTAATGCGCACACCTGAGCCAGGATACACAGTTCCCAAAAGAGAGACGGTTATGCATGCGGCGGATGCGAAATACGCGTCCATACGCGCCTGCGGTTTACATGTTACCCTCCTGCTGACTAGTGTTGTGCCCCTCCCAACCCATTCACACACACACACACATAGATGATTCGACTATCAGTCGACTATAGAAAGATTCGACAATTCTGATTCGAATGTGTAAATCCTTAGTTGGGGACACCCCTATATTATTATTATTATATTTCTGGCAAGATTTCACCAGTTTTCCAAACATCAAAACTGTCAACCTTTACAGATTAACTGGTGCCAGTCCTCTGTACATGTATATGCCCTTTTAAATTAATCCAGAGTGGGGGAGGGGGAGGGCACAATTGGTGCAAAATGGTCTTGAGAAGTTTCAAGATGTATATTGTAATGGCACTGCAGTTGGGATCTATTTAACCTTAATGAAAAGATAAAAGTAGTTGCTGTTCATTGAATTCTAATTGCTATGCACTGTTGTTTAATGCTTGAATGTTAAAACTAGGCCTGTCTGAAAATCTTTACCCAAAATTACCCAACATTATCACACCATGCAAGTCCTTAAGGTTTCTTGCATTGCTTATTCAGCCTCACTGAATCTTGCTATACACTGAGCTATAAAGACAAATATCACAGGAAATATTATTGTGTATAAGCAATGCTGGGTAAGTGTTATGTAGAAAACGAGCACTGTGAAACAGTTTTCAATCACATAAATGTGTATTCTGACATCTTACACATCTTAAATAAATGAAATGAAAGAAATTACAAGGTTATTTGCATTTCAAAGATTCAACATGAGAGTAGTACGGGAGTATAGGAGGAGTGTGTAAAACAAAACAGCACAAACTAGTAAATCACACTCCCTTATTCAAAATACATAATGTTCAAATCCCAGGGTGCATCTCAATTTCGTCAAGAGCACGTTCATTGCTTTCTGGTTAATATTTACATATCAAACATTTTGCATCACTGTCACAAGAGAAATTGATGAAGTTTACTTTGAGCGTCCTTGCTCATTTACACCTTGGAGGAGAAAGTGGGGGTTCAGTGTGGAATTGGCAACCCAAGAGAACTACCGCATCCATGATCTAGTTTTAAATGCTTGTAGGCCTATCTACATGTGCAGCATCTTGATATCCTGCTGGGTGTGCACCGTGCTTACAATAATTCTCCAATAAAGTTACATGACAAGACAAAAACTGTTGAGAAGAGATGACTGAGAGCTGCAGTAGTTTGCCAGACAGCTTGCATAGAGAAAGCTCCAGTCGTCACACACTTTTCCTCCTTTTCTGTAACTCAAGCATGCTTCCAGAGATCCACAATGCTGCAGAGGGGATGTTTTACTTATTGTAACTTTTTCAAATGTGTTTCAGTCTCCACTCTCCACATATTTACTACATACTTTATCACACTCCTTTTTTGTCTTTTTGGCAGTCATTAGGAAGATTCGTAGTAGGTGAAAATTATACTGTAAATGATCTAGGATAGCCCTCAGTCAGTAAAGACACAGTCACAGTCAACAGAGAGTTTACAAGATTACAACCATACCCCTCATGTGGGAGAATAAAGACAAAAACATACAGTTTCATCTACCGTCAATTACAGAATTATTATCTAAGTGAACATGAAAACTTTAAGGGTTAAAGTGAGGAACTAGGGTTGAACATAATCCCTGCTTGTCACACACTTTAGTCTTCAGCAGTTGTCTTAGACAGTCTTTACTTTAACCCCCCCAAACCCTAAATACATGTGATAACCTCCACAAACAGTGGACTTCATCCAGCTGATCCTCACTGACAGCTGCAGTCAAAATTATGTATGTGGTTAGTGGTGGTGCTGGTGTGTGTAAGTGAAGAGAGGGGTGTCTGTGTGTGTTTAGGTGGTGTTGGGGGAGTTTTAGGTGGGGTCACACCTCGGTGCTGATGGCTCGGGTGTTGGTGTAGAAATCGGGAGGCCGACCTCGCTGGGTCTCCCTCAGCAGGGAGCCTCGGACGGTGGGCAGCGGCATCGCCAGCGCCTGGTTCTCATAGTGTGTGGGCATGTAGGTGATGCGCTCGCCACCGTTGCGCATCTCATCAGTGGTACGGATGTAGAAGGGCGAGTCATAAGGTGAGCAGGTGGGGCAGTAACTGCGTTGCCCCCCTGCGGGTTTGGTGGAATCGGAGGATCCAGGGGGCTCTGGCGGCGACACGGACAGTGGGGTGACGATCGACCCGTCCAGGCCGGAGACACTGCAGGCGTTGCAGGCAAAGTGTTGCTGAGAGATGGAGCCGCTGTCAGACCCATTCTTCTTACAGCAGTAGTACTGCAGAGAGAGAGAAATCCATTACATGTCAAACAACAGTTTTTAACACAGATTTGTAACATTAACTGTCTGCACTTAAGCCTACCAATGAACAACATTATTAATTATTGAGTACTATCTTATTTTCTTAAAATAAATAAAAAAATCTGATTTAGATAGAATTTTTTTGTTTACTAAGCCAAAGACTGTAAAGTACTGTGAACTATAAATTCTTACTGATTATTCAAAATACAATTTCCATATTACTGAAATAATTTCTTGCTGCCAATATCATGTTCATATATTTGATGACTATTTGCAATTTGAAAACAATGTTGATGTATTGCCCTTCTTCTTTAGCCGAAAGTTTCCTGAAGGAAGTCTGGATCAGTATAGTACAAGTACATTTCCAAGATAACACCTGCCACCTTCTGCTCTCTGTGTGTTGCCGTCTCGAAATCCCTTCGATACCGAAAACAACAACAAACTTCGAGCTAGAACGCCACACTCTGAAAATGGCAAGTTTTTAGTAAAGATTTGGATCGTGCAAGAAAGTAGGCCTGCTTGGTTCATTTGGTGAATGATTGTAAGATTGACAGGGTCTTTGTTTATTGCACTTACTATCTAACTGGGACGTTTAAAGACCGATTGGTGGGGATTGATGTGGACGGAACATCGGGCGAACGCTCTTACTGGGTGAGCTAGAGGCTACACCGTAGCCAGCTAATTTTAAAAAAGTGCAGTAGTTTTCTCCTATCTCAGAATGTATCTGTGGTGTAGCCAGACCTTACTCCACAGCGCAGTGGAGATAGATCTGGCAAAGCAAGACTACCTGCAAGTTGATTTGATAATACAGTGTGGCAGAAGCTTTATAGTAACATTGAAGTGTGATTTAAACATCTTTGAAACACACACACTTAATGAGTCCTACCTGGAGTCTACAGTAACAGAGCACAGCTATGATACACAGAAGTATCACTGTGGCCAGTATTCCTCCGGTTATGACAACAGTTCCAGCTGTCATCCGACCAGCTCTCCATCAAACTCTGACACACAGGCACAGGAAGTGACATAATTAACAAGAGCCTCTCACTGCAAAGATATGAAGTTTAATCAAATCACGCAAAGGTCAGCCTCACAGTAAACACCGATGCAAAGTGCTGGAATCTGTCTTCTATGTAAATATGTTAATAGAGCAAACTCAAAAAGGTCATTCTATAATTATGCAGAGAGAATTAGGTAGAGAACATGCATAGTGTAAATGACTTAAATACAAGCATGCAGTATGACAGTAATGGACAGCCATCATAAAAACACATATAACACAACATATCTTTTTTATAATTCTATACTGTTTATTTACATCCTTTACTGTAATACATTGGTAGCCAAACTGCAACTCAATATTTTTGCAGATTAAATTACCACATTATGTTTATGGATCTAAATCAAACATATAGGTAACTTTATTTTGAATATGTTTCATCAAGTATTTAACCTAATATAACTTCATATATATGAAAATAAATTCATATATATATATCACATTCTGCTTCCCTAATACACAGTATGCACATTTTAAATTAACAAAACTAAATTTGTAGTCGTACAGAATAAACATGGTTGTGATTATTGTTGGTATACTCACGTTCAGCAAAGTTGCTTAACACCTGAAAGCAGAGAAATATTAAATATTAAATATCATATTAAATGTCACAGACAGACAGACAGACAGACAGACAGACAGCTAGATAGATAGATACATACATACATACATACATACATACATACAGTACAGGCCAAAAGTTTGGACACACCTTCTCATTCAATGCGTTTCCTTTTTATTTTCATGACTATTTACATTGTAGATTCTCACTGAAGGCATCAAAACTATGAATGAACACATATGGAATTATGTACTTGACAAAAAAGTGTGAAATAACTGAAAACATGTCTTATATTTTAGATTCTTCAAAGTAGCCACCCTTTGCTTTTTTATTAATAAGGGAACAAATTCCACTAATTAACCCTGACAAAGCACACCTGTGAAGTGAAAACCATTTCAGGTGACTACCTCATGAAGCTCATTGAGAGAACACCAAGGGTTTGCAGAGTTATCAAAAAAAGCAAAGGGTGGCTACTTTGAAGAATCTAAAATATAAGACATGTTTTCAGTTATTTCACACTTTTTTGTTAAGTACATAATTCCATATGTGTTCATTCATAGTTTTGATGCCTTCAGTGAGAATCTACGATGCAAATAGTCATGAAAATAAAGGAAACGCATTGAATGAGAAGGTGTGTCCAAACTTTTGGCCTGTACTGTACATACATACATACATACATAGATAGATAGATAGATAGATAGATAGATAGATAGATAGATAGATAGACTTACATCAGAAGAGTGCTTGAAGGTTGTAAGGGTGAAGAGAAGTCAAATCAGAGGTCCAAGGTGAGAGGAGCTGGAGAGCCACACTGTATGAACATCTCTAGGGAGAGAGGAAATGGAAGAAATGGGAGCTTTACACATTCCTCTCCACAAGGTGGCACAGAGAGAACATTAAAATATCTCACACACATACACACACACGCACGTGCATGCACGCACACACACACACACACACACTACTACCAATATTAAATGCCTTGGAAATACTATGATGAATAGAAATGAAGAAGGAAAGAAAGGAAACTAGCAAAGAAGTAAAAAGAGGCAGAAAGGGGGGAAAGAAAGAAAAAGGGAAGCAAGGTTAGAAAGAAATGTCTGTAACACTATAAATGTATACAAGACATAAACATGCACCTACACACAATCTAATGTTGCATAACATAAATACAGAGGGGGGAATAATTATTAGGGACACCTGTTCCTATAGTGTAATGCAATGAAATTCAGCATTTAGTCCCCTAGCAAATACCACCAACAACTTTGTTTACTACCACAACACAGCTTTAAAAAAGTATTACAGAGTTCAATCAACCTTTCTCTGATATAATCACAATATTGTTCACACACACATTTATTGGGGGGGCTGTTGGATTGGATTAGATTGTAAAGGTGTTTTAATTGGGTCCACCTGCACAGCATTGTCCTTATACTCAATGAATGCATGTGATGTATTCTTTCTTGGATTTCCGTGTTAAAGTTTGAGTTTATGTAGGTTTCACTCTTCACTATCTACTGTACTCAGCCTAGGTAGCTATCATTAGTTGAGCTAAGTGTACAATTCTTCTCAAAACAGATTTTCTGTTTTGCTACAAATAATCAGTGAAACAGAAACTCACGGATCATAGTATTTAGAATAAAAACATCAAAGTCTTTAAATCTGCAGATGTGCTTATTCTTGACCAATATCTCTCTACCTCATCTACACTCAAACGCATGCATGCAGCATTATGGCAGAGCAGCAGTAATAGTGATTTAGCAGCAAGGGGCTCAGTTGTTTAGGGGTTTTTATCTGCAGGCTGAGGCTTGTCTAGGTGAAGAGAAATGTATTACTGCTGATAAAAACATGTCAAACCCATGATTGGGTTGGAGGGCTTTTTTGTGTAGTTAGAGAAAGGAAGGCAAGATGAAAAAATTGTAAAAAAGGATAGAGAAACTAAGAATTTATTGAAGGAAGGAGGAAAGAGGAAGTGAGAAACTATAAAAGAAAGGAAGGAATTAAGGAAGTAGCACAATATGGTGCAGTACAGATGTTTATGGAGGTTGACACACCCACACACAGACACATGCGCGCACGCGCACACACACACACACACACACACACACACACACACACACACACACACTATCATTTCTCAGCTTGTCACTTATAATTCCTGCTGGCGGAATTGAGAGTGTGTGTTTGTTTTAGTTTCATGTAAGCAGTTTGTCCTGTACATATGATTTGATAGATGAAGTCTATCAGTCCATTATTGTGCAAAGTGTAAACAATTGTGAAAAGTGTCAATAAAGTCCAGATTTAATCTCCCAGTTTAAAAAGATCTGGCCTACTCACTATCTGCGGGTCTTCTCCCTAGATCACCACAGTAGGAAGCTCAGAGAAGAGCAAAGCAACTAAATCTGCACACAGTGGCACAACAGCATAAGAACAAAATGGTGGAAATAAGAGACTCATTAAGAACACTTGACTCTAAATTAGGCTGAGTTGGATTTACAGTATATAGATGCCTACTGAGAAAACCTGTTCAAATCTGCCCTGTGGAAATTACAAATAGGACTTGGACTTTTACAAATATACAGAATATAAGAAAATATATCCACAAATACAGTCATTTCAGAATGTTCGTGATAGTATAAAATGTTTGTCATTGTTTCATCACATGAAGAAAAAAAATTCGGGACAACGGGTGTCTCATGACCTGCAATTCTGATTTGGCATCTTGCGGACACATAGCGTTAATTTCTGAGGATGTGCACAATAACCGCTCCAAACGGACACACAATAAAAGCCATCTATTCTCCTTGTGTGCTGAGTTCTTTTACTTGCATGTTCTGACAACACATTTCCAACCATTTTAATTTTACATATTTAGAAAGCTACCTAAAGGAATAGGTAAATATTGAGCAACAACTCTACTAGAGTTGTTACTCTACTGGAATTACAAATATGAAAACTTAAAACAAACGTGTTGTGGGATATGCACCACTATTCAAAATGTTCCCATGTTTTTCACCTGTTCATTGCTGTGTCCACTGTCATGACACCCAAGAATAGATCAATGTTAGCACATGTTTAAATTTAAAAGCATATAAGAATGACTGCATTACATTGTACTTTGCATGACATTTGGACACAGTTAGTAACTGCAGTAGAAGCAGATGAGGCAGGTTGAGGTCAGAAAAAAACTAAAAGACTGAACTGCATCACACAATAGCTCCTGAGATGTGTTGAACATCTCAAACTGATGATATGGACCAGTGTTAAAAGAAGCTGAATGGGTTTCTTAATTAAAAACACACTGAGCTGGAATTGCTGTCAAACTCTCCACTGAGGAGAAGAAAAGGAGGCGGTGCTGCTCTCAGAGTCTGAACCACTACACGGGCGCCGAGCTCACAAACAATGTGTCTGTCAGAAAGTACACTAGTATTCAATTATTTGTAGAGACCAAATGGGATGGCAGCTGACAGACTCCTCTTAACATCATTCGTCATAACTTCAGTGCGTGCAATCTCAGACTTGGTACACCAAACTATTTTTCATAATTAATGCCAGAGCGGTGACTTGTACTGCACGGAGGAAATGAAAATGGAGTCACTGCTGTCACCACGTCATCTTTTACTCAGACACAAAATAACGTGATTTGTTTTTCTTCCTGTTTACATGTTGCTCTGCAAGCACTTTCAGACAAACTTGCTGGTTAGATTAATTTGAGTTCACATCGTTTGACAAACTACAGAGAGAAATGAGATATCTGCATGAGCACACACACACACACACACACACACACACACACACACACACACGTACGCACAAACGCGCACGCAAACACACACTGAGCATAGACAAAGAGAGCTGGATCAGTCACCATTGGGTCTAGATTAGAGTGGCTCTGCCTGAAGAGCCTTGTATACTGATAAGACTCCCTCACACACATACTGCAAACATACAGAATTCACTCAGACAGACATGTACTCATGCATTACCAAATACAGTTTTTTACAATCACTTTGGCACTAATTTCAGAACATTGACATCATTTTTCAAAACTCTAGACACAAAACTCACAACCAATGATCAAAATGCACATTTTTGAAATTAACACATTTTTTAATTGCTTGGATACAATACACATAAACCAAAGATCATTTGTTCATTTAACAAAGATCACCTGTTCAATATGACACAACTTAACATCCAAGTACTACTATTTCAAAAGGCAATTCACACATTACATTTCAGATGCAGACACTGTTTCTATGGTCCCATGTACCACCTTTACTGTAATGTACTACTGATTATCAGACACTGTTTCTATGGTCCTATGTACAACCTTTTCAGACTATTTACAGTATTGGATTCAGGCCGTTGGAATTGCTTGACTAATTCTGCCAACTCGTTACTGATGACTGAGATAAATAATTTATATATACTTTATATATAAAGTACTGTATATATATATATATATATATATATATATATATATATATATATATATAGAGAGAGAGAGAGAGAGAGAGAGAGAGAGTGATGTATGTATATGTAGTACCATAATGAAACATGTATCACCTATTTTGTACTACAATATTTAATGATTGTATGAACAATGACACAGTGAAACTATCGGTAGCTTGTGTGTGGGTGATCTAAAGTAACGTTTCACTGGTATTTCACAATAAATTTGTTTTTTGAACCAATGATTGTGCAAGTGCAAGATTTATTTAAAGATATGAATGTACAATGAAATGTTTTGAACACTGGACAGCCTGTGTTACAAGTGATGACCGTTGTGAGTTTGACATCAAGGTTCTGAAATTAGTAGCAAAGTGATTGTAAAAAACTGTAAATCAGGACATCCTAATTAAAGATCCATTAGAACAGACACAAGTCTTCATAGCACTTTAATAGCTGCAGTGTTTTATCTACTAAATAACACCACTGTAACCCAACATTTACCACAAATGTCTAATCAACAAATAAAAATTGTACATATAACGTCTGATGCATTACAGTACATTTGAGGCAGCGAAACGCATGTTGTTTGCAGCAGCTTATAGTACTGTACATATATGTACACATTAATACAGATAGCAGCTCAAGTCTTTAAGGATTCACAGATTTAAGGGAAGCTTTAAGCCTGTTTATAGTCATTTTTGAGCTCCTGTGAAAAACACTTCATAACTGTCAGAAATACACCGCACAAGCAACAAGTCTCTATATCTATCCATTAAAGTGGCAAGCATAATAATATGCAAATTAGGTGTGTCTCAGGTGAATAGTACCCCATTGATAATGAAATCAGACAGAATCCATTCAGTGTGTCACTCACTTTGATAGGAGTTGGAAATGCACTGCATTCTGGTGCTCAGCACATTTTAGTTTTAGACAAGCTGTTCCTTTTCTTTAAAGCTTGAATCTGAAACATTTTAGCTTGAGGCAGAAAATAACTATTTCTATACCATCATGTTCGAGTTACCACACTGACACCTGTCAGTCATCTTGATTGGCTTATGTGTATCCTGAGGCTGCAAGTAATGCTGATGTTTGTAATTGGTGATCTCTTTTTTCAAGTGAAGACACAATCAGACCCAAGCTTTCAGAGCTACATTTGATATCAACAGGTGGCTGGGAATAAGGATCCGGTATGGTATGACACGATGTGCCCTGCTATGACATGAACTTCCACGATCCTTCAAATCAAGCTAATCTTATCACCACTGTTCATCACGCCCCCAACTGCCCGTCAGACACCGCCTACCCTGGGTCTAGGTTTCTTCCCTTGCCACTGTCGCAATAAAAGCTAATATCAACTGTAATTGTTGGCTGTGGTTACTCTATCTGTAAAGTGTCTCGAGATAACTTTTGTTATGATTTGATACTATAAATAAAATTGAATTGAATTGAAATTGAATTAAAGCGGGCACACATATGTAGAGGTTTTATGCCTCGACGCAGAAGGTCCAGGGTTCAAGTCTGACCTGTAACGATTTCCTGCATGTGTTCCCTTTTTCTCTCTCTCTCTCATATCTAGCTGTCTTATCAATTAAAGGTGGAAATGCCCAAAAAAAGTATCTTAAAGGAACATGCCGACTTATTGGGAATTTAGCTTATTCACCGTAACCCCCAGAGTTAGACAAGTCCATACATACCCTTCTCATCTCCATGCGTGCTGTAATGCTATCTGACGGCACCAGCGGCATCAGGCCAGCACAGAACATGCAGGTGAATGGTTCCAGCAATCCTACTGCTCCGAATAAGTGGCAAAATAACGCCAACATGTTCCTATTTATATGTTGTGATTTATAGAGTCACATCGTGTACAAAAAACAACGTAACATGAGACACAGCAGTCTTCTAACTGTAAACAAACCGGGAACTATATTCTCAGGCGGAAGAATATAGTACTTGGGCGGAGTGATATGCTCGCAGCAAGCCTGTCTGAGAATATAGTTCCCGGTTTGTTTACTGTTAGAAGATGGTTGTGTCTCATGTTATGTTGTTTTTTGTACACGCTGTGACTCTACAAATCACAACATGTAAATAGGAACATGTTGGCGTTATTTTGTCACAATTGGGAGCAGTAGGCTAGTTGGAACCAGTTACCTGCAGGATCTGTGCTGGGCTAAGCTAATGCTGGAACCGTCAGGCAGCGTTACAGCACGCACAGAGATGAGAAGGATATGTATCGACTTGTCTTACTCTGGGGGTTACAGTGAATAAGCTAAATTCCCAATAAGTCGGCATGTTCCTTTAAAAAAGATAACAGAAAAATGGCACAAACATGTAAGAGAACTGAATTCCTTTGGTTTAGTTTCTGTCTGCATCTATTTGTTAACCTGCATGTTTGGTAACACACGATGAGGATTGGAGAAACTTATACCATACCATATGGAGAGTGCCAGAGATGCTACGGGGGAAAAGTGGAGCGACTGCAGAATGCAGGTCGAGCTCGCAGGGGTTCAGGGATCCTTTTTTGTGGTTATCGAGGCATTCCGTTTATGCTGTAGCCTGTTGGTAGCTAGTGCAGCCATCAAGACCTACCAACAAATAGTTTGACATGTTTATCATGTGCTGTGACATAAATTTGATTACAGAAAGAAAAACAATTAAAGGGGTGATGGAATGCAAAACCGATTTTACTCTGTCATAGTTGAATAACGACAGTTCGGTGGGTAAATAGGACATACATAGAAGCCCAAAATCCCATTAACACCCCTTTACTATGAAAATGTCATATTTTGAAACTGCCGCTGAAAACGGGCGAATCTCAAAAAGCTGGAAGTTGACGTCAACCTCCCAAGACCTGTAACTTTGTCACGCCCATGGGTGTATTAAGGGAACGGTCACGCCCCAACATTTACATAGGCTACACAACTGACCTGAGATCAGGTAGTCTTCTGAATCTAGGTCACGCAGATCTCTGCTATTACATTACAAAATTCACTTCTGAAACTTTTTTATGCGAGAAATCAACCACGTAAAGCTCAAATATGGGTCGTAAATTGACGGCTAATTGCAAATTTTGTCTGACCCTGCCTGTCCTCCGTCACAGACCCCGGCCTGCTGTGAGCTCGATTGAGCTCGGCCGGCGGCCCGGTGCTTAATACCCGCGCAAACTCACCCTTTTCTGGGTGACTGGAACTACCACACGCCGCTGCCCTGACAGAGCTACAGGGCCTGCAGCTCGCTGTTCTCCCTCCCCTCTTCCTGCTACCGGCCGGCCTGTGAGTGACTGAGAGTGCGGTCAGTGAGCTTGTTACGCCCGCAATCTCTTGCAGAGTCCAGTTAATCTTATAATGGATATGTGTGTTGAGTTATTTAAACAAACAGTCGGGGAAATAAACGCCTCTTGTCCGCGAGTCTCACTGATAGAGCTGCGGTGAGCTGGAGTCCATCAATGAGAGCTAGCTAGCCTCCTCCTAACGAGACCTCTGACATTCACAAAAATGCATTCAATTAAAATCCAAAATCGGACAAGTGTTAGCTAAGCTTTGTAAGACCTTGGGGAACCTTTAATATTAATGCCGTGACAAAATTCAAACTGTAAATATACTTTAGTTATGCCGAAAGTGTAGCTAGCTAGCTGCGATATTTCCCCATTGTATTGAATGGGACATATAGCTAGCAGCTGCTCGTCCTACAAAGACTCCTCGTGTTCATAAAAATGCCAAAAAATCTAATCGGACAAAACGGTTAGCTTTAGAAGACATTGGGGAATGACGTTATATAAGTGGCGTGACGAAATTCAAACCGTAAATATATTATATTATACGGAGCCCCGGTAGTGCAGTATCCACAAAGGGTAACTTTGCCCTGGGTATGGAGCTCAGCAGGCTGCCGCTTTCTCATTAGACTGTGTGGAGCTCCTAAAGTCCGACACGTCTTACCAAATTTGCAATTAGCCATCAATTTTCGTAAAACAGCCCATATTTGAGCTTTATATAGTTGATTTCTCGAATAAAAAAGTCTCAGAAGTGAATTTGGTAAAGAAACATTGCAGTGTCTGGAATATGAGATTCTGTCGCGTCTCTAATGTGTGTGTATTGGGGCTTTGCTCAACCAATCAGCGCGTCTCTAATGTGTGCGTATGGCAATTCGCTCAACCAATCAGCACGCAGCTTAGCTAAATATTCATGAGCATACCACATTTGGAAGAAAAGCTCTTGTTACAAATAGGGCCAAAACACAGGGATGCATAAGGGCCAATAAAATATCAACCAGGCCATTTTCAGCCCAACCAATGTTACCTACCCCATTAGGAGACCATAAGGAACAGTGTGAAATACCCCTATATAATCATTCTATCACCCCTTTAAAGCTCTCAGCAACCGCTACTGCAGCTTCAGTGTCAACTGAGAAAGATATTGCCTTGACACATGACAATTCAAAATGACCCTCTCTTTGATATGGTATGCTACACAAGATTATGTCAACTGCACTGCACTACACTAGCCTAGACTTTGATGTTTAAAAGCTTTTATGCCTGCAATCTTTGCTCTTTCATATTTTGTGGGTTTTATCATTTTTGACATTCCATTGTTTAATTTCCGTTGTTGCTTTCCTTTGTGCTGTAAGCTATTTTGTTTGTAGGATTAAAACCCTTCATGCTGTGAAACTGCAAGTTTCCCATAATGGTGTTTTTGCCAAATCAGAGTAATGAGAATATCTCATGAGCTACCTCCCTCTCCCCTTCTCCCCCTCTCCCCCTCTTCCCCTCTCCCCCCCTCTCTCTCTGATGGAGTGTTCCCTCTGGAGTCTCGGCCATCAGTCTTCAGGAGCAGCTGAAGGACCTTGACTGCCCTGGAGGATTTTTACAAGATTGATTCTTTGGATCTTAAATTGCTCAGACCAGCAGTGGGCCAGTGTCAGTCTCTCTTCCCCCAAACACACTACAAACACATTCTGCACTTGAAACATAAATGCCACAGGTTTGATCCCCACAGTGTTGCATGGTTGAGCAAGGCACCAACCTGCTCACTCATCCTTCGAATGCTCGCAGCGCCAAGAGTCTTTTTGTTAGACTAAAATGTTGTAATTTCAAACAGATTATTAAAACGGGATCTTAAAAATGGCACTGTAGTCCAGTTAAAAGGAAGACTGGTCTTTACTTTATTTTTTAGTTATAAGGTTTACACAGAAGAGCAATGTCTCTATCCTGTAACTGTCAAGAAATGTGTGAAAAATGTCACATTTTTAGAAATGAATGTATGTAATTTCTTACTTATGCTAATGTAGGTCTGAAAACATGCAGCTGAATTTTATACTATACTTCCTGGTATACCATTCTCAAGAGCAGGAAGAGTCTAAAGGTTACAGAAGTGAACTTGTGACAAAACATTGCAAAGTCAGACTCCATCATAAAGGTAATGCTTTTGCTCAGGTTGTATATTGTTTAGATTTTAGCGATCTGATTCTGAAAATTTTGTTTTGACCAATTTTTGTTGACCAATTGGCAAACTCTGCTTCAGAAATCAACCAGCTGAATCAAAAAGCATATGCTTATTGAACAAATAATATTTGGTTGTAGTTCATAAATGCAATACCCATCCCTTGTTTGCAATACATGGTTTAAGTCTGACAAACGTCCAGCGAGAATAAATTGTGCAAACTACGTACTAGATCAGTGAACGCTAATCGATGATACTGACTCACTACTTATTGGTAAAACAAACAACTAGTTAATATACAATTGAAAGGATTCAGCAACTGTATGACCCGTTTCTCACTTCAGTGTTATTTAGAAAATCATTTTGTTGATAGTTCAAAGAAAAGACTGACAACCACCATTGTTTTGCACTATTATACTAAAATAGGAAACAAAGACAGCCCAGCACTCAGTACATGTGTCATATTAGTTGTAGGAAGTGTTCACCGTCCGTCCTCGGCTGGACTCGAAATGCACTTTCATCCATGGCCACATCAGACCACAATGACAGAAGTGAAAATTGAGGGCTGCCTTTGCAAGGTTAATTTCACCTGAGTCCCTGAAAATGACGACGAGGTAAGTGGAAGACTGACAATCTTCCCTCTATTAACATCAATCCAAGCCCTGAAAAAAGGACTATGCTTGAGAATCTTTTTTCTTTTTTAAACCTACTAAAACTTCCTGTTAAACTCTCTTTTCTATTCCTAATAACTTCAGGTGCTGGTCTCAGCAGCAGCAGCTCAGACCCAAAGCCAATCTACATCGGCAGTAATTCATGAAAAATTTCAGAACACATTATTTTGGAAAACCACCATTTTGTCATCTGAACTCCACAGTTCTATACAGCAGTTGTAAGCAGAGAGAAAACAAGTCTCGCATCCAAATGGGATTCATGGTCACAGCTGAAATGTAATTTGTCTAATCCTGTTATCTGGCGTTCCAAAGGCTTTCCTCTATCTGTTTCCTCTCTCTATCGTCTCTGATGCGGCCCAGCGTGGGCGTCTGTGTGTGTGTATGTGTGTGTGTGTGTGTGTGTGTGTGTGTGTGTGTGTGTGTGTGTGTGCATGTTTGTTTGTTTGCATGTGTGGGTGTGAAGTAACAATTTAGGGGGTCGGTTTAGAAATTGTGGCATTTCTTTTTAATGAAGATTATTCACCGTAAAAGTAGAATAGTGGGAAAAATGTCAAAACAAAAAGACCCTAATATGTTAAAGCTCACAGGATAACTGTTTGGAGCATTTGATTTTAGTTAATGTTGCTTGTGCTCACTCATGTTTGGTGGTTGTAGTGCAGCTTTAACTGTAAATCGTAAAAGCACTGATGTAATTTTACTGGAAACATATGACCAGCTGAAAAACATCAGGGTTCTCATTTATAAACGTGGCGTACGCACAAAACGGGGCTGAAAATGTGCGTATGCCACTTCCCACGCAAAGGTTGTGATTTATAAAAAACAAATTTGACGAGAGAATGTGCAGTCTTCCACGCAAACTGTGACCCATGCGTACGCACATACGCAGTTTTTTCTTTTTCCCCGCCCGCCAGTCGTCATGATTCGGCATAAAGAACAACTGCCAGGGTCATTAACATACTGATCAGCATTCATGAGGTGCTTTGCATTGACTATTTATGGTTAAAAATGGCCGTGTACAGAGCGAGATAAGAGGCTGATCCACGTACGTACACTGGTTAAACTGTGATTTCTAAAGGGAACATTGCTTACAGATAATAAATCTGAATTCTTACACCATTTTTGGCTTTGGGCGTACGTACACTTTTAGTAAGGATCCTACGCACTGTTTTATAAATGAGACCCCAGGTGATCTGTACTGTAAAGAAATGTGTGCTGTCCTTGGTGCTGAAGTGATGTAACTGGAAGCATCAGCATCCTGTCATATTGTGTGTATGTAGTTTTGTCCTTGTTAAACCTAATAAATCTATCAAATTGTGAGGCCGGAAGGATTGAGCTGTATAGCAGGCGACAAAAATGTACAAAAAGTACATATGTATGCATACTTTGCATTCTGTCCATTATTAGCAATTAAATTAAATACTGTATATGGTGTAGCTTTTGGTTAAGAAGCTCTTAAATTGGAACGAATAAGTGAAAGGGGAATGAATTATCTATATCACCTGTTCACAAAAAAAACTGTGGAAACAGATCAATAATAAAGAAGAAAGGAGAGGAGCCACTGAATGCAGAAAAATTATAGAATTCCATTAACTCAATACGTGCACAAATACAGTCCCATAATTACACAAAGAACACAAAAAGGCTTGGACTGGCAGCTACTCTGGATTGCAAAAAAAGAAACCTTTCTTCTTTGTGGCATGTGACAGCAGCTGTCAAAGTTGTAGTTTTTATACTCTGAATGTCCAGCAACATAAGTGATCAGTGCTCCTGCGCAATCCCCTGCGCTGTTTAGACAGGATAACAAACTCTTAAAAATGTACTTTTATTTATGTAATAATGCTCCAAATGATAAGTCGATTAACTTCCTGGATGCAAACACTTACATGTGACCTTGAAAGCATTCTTCACGTGCTGAGGGACCTACAGGAGCTCAACCAACCGTTATACCATCTTCCCTCTTAAGCTGTCGCAGCAGTTACAGCCCAGTAAGCAGAGATTGATGACACTGAACATTTTAGTTCAATTACTTGATTTTGCTCGAGGTCATTTGGGGCGAAGAATGCAATGAATGTGAAGAACCACTCCCCAGAATGATCCTCTTGGCCCTATAAAAGCACATGATCAATACCGGCGCTAAAGCGCCTTTGTCCCTGTGAAGATGGAGAGAAATAGGAAGACAGAGAGTTGGAGCACAGTTTCAGTCTTTTTCTCCGTCCAATCTGGACCATGTTCTGATGCCGTATATGCTGCTGGCAGATTTATGCCGTTATGCAGCGCTCTCCAGGCTACTGTACTCCAGCCTGCCAGCTCCTGATTCAGCCTTTCTACACACTCACTCTGAATCAAGATGTGGAGGATACCTTCACTCACATGGCAAGCGAAAGATTCATTACTCATAGATGGTCCATCTCTAATTTTATACACATGCCAAATTCAACTTCCTCCCTTTTAATAAGGCCTATCTCCAGAAATCCAGGTCATTGTGATGGCTATAGGGGATTTCTAGCCTGTATGGTTCTACTGCACTTTTAGTGCCGTTACAACTACAACTACTGCTGCTGCTTATACTACTACTATTGTGACTGATACTGCAACTTCTTTGATCATAACTACTATTACTATACAAAAGGTTCAAAGACGCTTTGTGCATACTTTCTACATATTCTTGATTCCTTAAAGTAAATTAAGGCAGCCAGAGATTTCTTTTGACTTTATATTCTCATATATATATCTATATTATTTTATCCTTGCATTAACGGTTTGATTCTAATTAGTTAGAATCAAACCGTTTTTTGACAATTAGAAATCATTGAGGGGCAACCCTCATTGACAATGACATGGAATCAATTACAAAGACAAACAAAACAACAACAAAGAGAAACAGAGAACAAGTGAGGTTGGGAGAGTTAAGATTACATTTCTAAACGTTTGAAGCCTGTAAGTTAATTGATTTTAAGGAGGTGCTGTATTTTGTTCCAGGAGTCAGGTGTACTAAATTTAAAAGCAGTTTTTCCAAGTTCAACTGTGCTCTTATCTTAAAAGTGTATTATTTTAATAAAGTAAATACATGTTTTATTCTTACTTGTTAGAGAAAACAAAACTGTTCTTAATAGCTAGTACCAGCTGAATGAACGGCTGTTGGTAAGAAAGTGGGGTCACACACCACACCAAGTGCACAATTATTTAACATTTTCTCAAAATCTATCAGCTCTAATCACATCAGTGAGAAAGCTACTGGTGTCTGTGGGCGCTCTCTGGTGAGTCCATTAACAACAAAAACTGACCGCATCAGAGGGCTCATAAATTACTGCACAAAGGAAATTTTGTTCAAACAGTTCACTTAACATCAATCAGTACCTTTACGTGCACACCAATATTCACCTATTATTCTGAATATGACAATATTAGCATAACAGCATATTCTGGTTGGATATCCCAAATAAGGCCTTTTTCCAAATATATCATTTTCCAATTAAGACATGTGGGATATTCCGGTATTATTCGGGTTTTAGAGGCATTGTTTGGACATGTATACAGCGCATTTGGAATATGCTTATCGTTTTCAGCTAAACTAAATTTGCACTGTTGACAATCAACATCAAGAATAACATAATAATCAACATTAAGAATAACATAATATAATGAGGTCCGAGGTTAAACCCACACAGAGACATGAAAGTGAATACTGATAGCGTTATTGGAGGTTGCAGGTTAACCGAACGAACCGGAATTACTTCAAAAACAGTCTCAAACCAGTAGACAGCCTCAGTTTTTGAGGGGACAGCTCTAAACACTGAGCCACTGACTTGCTTGCACTTCAAACTGGAAGGCTTGAATGGATGTTTTAGTTAATTTATGTCTAGTTCAGACAGATTCACAGTGAAGAACTTGACCAGGAAAAGGGACTTGACGTGAAACATGCATACAGCTCTGCATCTTCCTGCTTTACGTGGTTTGCAGAGGTTTCATTATAGCTGCTCAGCTCCTCCTCTGTCGTCCTGCGATATGCCAGCTTCTTTTTCACACTTGGCAGCAGAGCAGCATCGAACGCACACCCAGTATAGGGCAGCGGGAGGCCGGGGGAAACTGTAATTACTGTACCTCTATTCTGCTAGTCAGCACGGCAGTCACATAAAAGGAAATGAAATGGTCCAGCTTCTTTCTTTGAGGGAGTAATGTACCACGAATATTACATTAGCATACATTCACATGGACATTTTATCTGTGACAGTTAATAAAGTGAGGGAGCAGAGCCATAGATGGCAGGGCCAGCAGGATGAAGGCAGTGCTACTGAGGTGCCTTGCTCAGGAGCAGAAAAGCAGAAGTAAAGGTTAGGGTTCACTGAGTTGTCGGCTGTACATATCCTTGTTTTGCCATGAGGAATTAACAACCATCAGTGATGAGCTGTGAAAATTGTTGGTCACAGCTGTAACACGGATCAGTCCACAGGAGAATGGCTAATTCTATGGTTGATGGTTTAACTTATAAGCATACAACATTATTAGTAAGTAAGTAAGTAAGTAAGTAGTGTAGCTTCCACTGCTGGTCTAGGTATCAAACAAACATTACTGCCCTTCCACTTTTATGTTCCCAATCCTATCTTGAATTATGTCAAATGTGAGTTTGAACTGTAAATATAAAATGTGCCCGTCTTGAACAATCTGTCAACAGTCTGTAGAGCTGTGACACTACCAGTCAAGTCTTTGACAGCTTTCAACCCTTTCCCACAACTGTCAAAATAGACGAATTAGAAATAAACCGGCCTGAACACAACATGCTTTGCTGTCAGCCTTACAATGGATGAAGTAGGTGTGAATTTGATGCTTCTGCTCAAGGCCATTTTAACACACGGCTGTGCAGAAAACACTGAACCTATGACCTCCAGCTGACAGGACGGTAACTAAATCCACTGTCCCATCCTCCTCACAGCCGGGTAGACACAGGAGAAACACTTCCAGGAGAAACACACACTCAGCGCTCCTCTCATCTCTCTGCATTAGTTAGGCTGTGGCTGTGATTTCATATTTGTTACTGCAATAGCCCACTGTTTTGTCAGAAAAATAAACATCAGCAGAACTTAGGAGGTAATTTATCAAATGTCACAGAGGTTCATAATCAAAATCTTTTTTTTCTTCTGAGTAAATGATGAACCTGTCCCCAAACAAAGATGGCAACTGGAAAGCAAACACTTGGGAAATGGTTAAATCTGTAACATAATGTTAGCAGGAGATAATAGATAAAAGAGATATCAGACTCAGCTCCTCATACACCCATTTCATCTTCAGAACATCAGCTCCTTTACATGCAAAGCAATGGGACTGAGACAATATTCAGACTACAGGTTTACATGGTTTGAAGTAATGTGATTTCTCTAGTATTTTGTTTACACAGATTCATACAAAAATCGGTTTGTATGCGCTTCACCATGTTGTAAGTTTATTGTGTCTGGTGACCTCTCTGGCACACCTAATGAGGCATGTTTAAGGCATGCAATTGCCCTAGAAAATGAAAACTTATGACCACACTATAATTAATATTATCACAGGAGTGATTTTTATTTAAGTGGTATTTATTGTTAAGTGAAAATATATTGTATCGGATATTAACTGATGTTGATAAAGACATTTTGTAATAATGCGTGGTAGTGTAGTGGAGCGAATGAATACGATCATGTAACGTTATAAAAAAAGTTATGATTTCCAGTTGACAGTCTTGACGTCAGCAGTTTTGCAGTTAAATCTCAGCTGTGTGACATGTTTTATTCATAGTGAATATATATTTTAGCTCGTCCATGATCACCTCAGGTCACAGGAATATGATCTGGGTCCTGTAACCCCCAGCCTTATTTCCTCCTTACTATTTATTGCATGTGCATGTTGGTGGACTGTGTTGCAGCTCGCTGTGGGTAAGAGAATCAGAGAAACTGCTTATTGGAAGTCTAAATGTTGCATTTAAGCTTCAAGCAATGCTTGCATAAGAAGGATGATACATGAACAGTTCTACATTTCAAAAAAATTATGAATAAAACAAAGTTGGGGAGCTGGTGGGTAGTGACGACAAAGGGATGAAATTTTCCCGAAAAGATAGACAAAAATAAGGAGGTCCGTGCATAAACAGTGAAAGAAGATGGGGTAAAGGGTTAGGCTACAGGAGGTAATTCAAAATGAAGGGCATGGGAGGGTGGACAGGTGTAGAAATGGATCTTTTGCTAACATGTCCCAAGTTTAATTCTCAACTTGCAACTTGTTTTTACTACAAGGGGAGATTTTAACGAGGACAAAAGTTTTTACATTTCCAAATTTGGCTTGTGCACATAATCTTATTATCAATCTTAGTACAGGAAATCAAAGTTAAGTTATACTACTGTGGAGGAAATGTCACTCTGGTTTACAGTACCAAAACACAGCGCGCGTGTGTGTTGTAAGAATACAGAGGATTGTATTTGTCTGTGTGCATGTCTCAAGGCGTGTACGGTGTCTAACGGTGCGTGAGTACGTAAATGTCAAAGAGTACTGTGTTGTATTATGTTTGTCAGTCTGATTAAGTCAGGAAGTGTCTCTACAAGTGTGCATGTCTGTATGTGTGTGTTTCTGATGAGTCACCACAGACACAGCAGCCAGCAGCAGTAGAGCAACGTTAGCAGATAACAGCGTTTCTGTTCCAGAGGCCTCCGGCTCTGCCAACAAGCCTTCCTCTCACTGGCCTCATCCTCACCCAGCCTGGCTGCGCTTCAGAGCTGCGTTAACATCCACAAGCCACACATAACATTGCACAACGCCACAGTGAGAGTCACAAACTGTGATCCAAGCCACCTCAAAACAAATAATACCTGCTCAGGCTCACCTGATGCTGGCGATGGCCAATTAGTAGTTATTAAAGTCGCAAAGTGTAGTGTTGATTAATTCCCCTAGACGTAAACATAATTCATCCAGTACATTTTAACTAAGCTATATTAAGAGCCACGCATACTAACATATCAATTTGGGGTCATTCACATATGACAATCTGCCAGGCTCAGCCAGAGAACACTTGAGTTAAAATGTTATGTGCACCTGAGTAGGAAGTAGGAGGCTTTTTATATGTGCTGGGTGGATTCCTCATTCTTTGTTTAACACACCCATGGGTAAAAGTGGCTGATATCTTTCTCTCCCTGACACTTCTGCCAGAAACCAGCCATCATTTGGCAATTCAAATCTATTCTGCAATGGTTGGTCATGGTAGACCTGAAGACGAGCTGATGTGACTGACTGACTGACTGACTGAAGCTGGAAGCAGACCCTGGAGTTAAGTTTCCTGTCCTGCTAAGGCTGCAGTGCAGTTTGGAAACACAGCTCGTCTCACCTTTAAATTGTGACTACAGTACACTTGATTCGCGACCGTATCAAAAGAAATACCGGCAGCCAGAAAAACCTTGAGGGCATTTTAATAATTCACACACCACGCCTGAAACACTTTCCCTGGGTAGCTCCCCACTCACCCCAACCTCTAACAAACACAAACATACACACACACAAACAAAAACACACACACACCTTAAAAACACTCTTCCATGCATGTTGTCCCAGAAAATACATTAAGCAGAATGTCAGCAGGAGGAAGCAAGACATGACTTCACAACCAAAGGCAGGCTCAGTACAGTAGTCTGCCTCCAGAAAGCAAGAGAGATTAAATCTATGACTTTCCGACAGTAACAGTGTCTCTACTTTGATTAAAAAATGTCTCATTTGAATTCCACACAATACAGAGCAGATTGGAGTCAGTGAGGCTCATTTTAATCACAGTCACAAACAAAGCCCACTAACCTTCAATGTTCCGGCCATGTAATTGTGTCAACATGTTGCAAGATTGTAGGTCACGCTTAACAGCAAATTTTAACCACACGTGTTTGACCAGACTTGCTCCTCAATTTGAGGTACTTTAATGTATTTTTTAGTTTCTTGGCCCATACTCGGATACTTCAAAATGTTGGAGGAAGATTCATCCATGAAGACTATAAAACTTTTAGAATACAGACGGTTATACAAGGCCAGTTCTCAGTGTCTGCATAAGGACACAGATTAGGATTGCAAGATCATAGCTTTCCAGCGTTTAATACCGTACATGGTCTGCAGGCTGGTAAGGATGTATGTGACCAACATATCGCTGCTTTTGGCTGACATTCCAGCACCAGACTGATTTTTTTTGAAAAGGTTTCATCGGTCCAAACAAGGTCAAATCATCCCAGGATTTCTTTACTGAAGCGGAAATGTAAAAATCATGAGCCATGAGAATTGTCGGGGTTATTAAGGCCGCATGGGTTAATTGTTTCTTAAATTAACTGAGGTCAATCAAATATTTAGTTTGCCAGTCAGAGAGGTTGTTGCAGAAAGTTCACACTGGCAGACTAAATGTTGCTAGCAGCTAGTTGTAAATTCCTTCAGTGTTTTGAACTGTTGGTACTGCGCACTATTATACAACCTGTGTATTAAATACATTTTGTCTGTTGCTGCTGTGTTAGCTATGACAGGCCCTGACTGTAGACTCCTCTGGGAAATCAGCCCACTTCCTGTTGTATCACTGCCACTGGAGGTGGAGGAATTAGGAAGTGTGTGTGTGTGTGTGTGTGTGTGTGTGTGTGTGTGTGTGTGTGTTTGGGCGAGGTGGAGACAGGAGGATATATAGAGAGGCTGCTCTACAGTTATTTAGTCAAGCTGTATTTTCCTGTAGCTTCCTCTGTGAGAAATGGGTCAGAGCAGCACAGCACCTGCTGCTGTCTGTTGATGTGGAAGATCAATACTCTTCACATACTGTACTGTAGCTGCACATGTGCACAGAGTGAATGAACAATTAACTTGGCAGTGAAAGTACTGTTTATATGTTTATTATTATAAACATGTTTGAGACAGAGACAAGTAGATGCAGTGACGCCGCCACATCTTCAAGTGCACGGGCCATTGCAAGCAGTCAGAGGGTTTAAACAGGTTTCATCCAATTACAGATGTTAAAAATAAAACTCAGGATTAGTGAAAAAAATTATTTAATCTAGTGCAGGCTGTCCAATGTATAAACATATCATCCTGCTAACAGCCAACAAGTAAAAAAAAAAAAAAAAAAATATATATATATATATATATATATATATATATACATACATATACATATACATACATACACACACACACACACACACACACACACAGTATTTGTATAAGTCAAACATTAACAGCTGGGTGACATGTTAATTGTAGGATGCCTGGTTAGCTCACCTGGTAGAGCTAACCAGATTCCCCCTCTCTCTCCCCTTTCAAGTCCAAGCAGTCCTATCAAAATAAAGGCCTAAAAATGCCCCCAAAGAAAACAACAAAAAACACATTACTGTAAAGTGTGATTAGAGATTTGTCTTCTATTCTGAAAGGCTGCAACGAGTGGAATTACTGGTACATTACTTGTTTCTCTTTTTTATATATCTCTGACATCTTACATAAGCAACCCAGAGTGTAAAATATAGTGAAGCACCAAACCATTTGTGGCTTCAGTGGGAATTGAAGCTCAGCAGTGAGTGCTTTGAGACTCAGGACCTTAGGACCTTCACCTGTGCCCTCTTTCTGTCCAAAATGCTTTATGATTGAATATCACAAAAATACAGATGACCTAAGTGGGTATTCAACCCCAAGCCATGGCAGTCAATGCCTTACTTTGCCCTTTACCTTTTCAATTAGACATTATGCAGTCTTTTTAAATCAAATGCCAGCAGTTGGCCACACAGTTCCAGTGTGAAAGAACATCACAGCAGCAGCAAAATGGCAAAATCCCAAGACTCCAGCTCCCGTTGAGCTGCTCCACTGTCACTTCCTTTCCTCTGGCAACCTTTAAAGGCACATTTCATATTGAATTTAAAGTGGCATTTATGCTACTCAATGTGAACCTTTAAATTTTTTCGCCACTGCAACTGAACGTCAAGTGTCCGAGTCAGAGAAGTATCTGACACCTCTGACATCTGAATGCAGAGCCAATTCCTCGTACAGTACATCTACAACAAACATAAAATGTGACCCCCATCTCCCTATGTTTCATTATTGCACATACCTGATCTAGTTACATGGTCCGTTTGTTCAACTAATCCTGTGGAGTTTGACCGTGTAAAGCCACCAGCATCCTTATCGCAGCAGGAGGAGACAAGAGAAGAGCTGTGCATGGGACTGCGGCGGAACTTCTCCAAGGATGAGCCGGAGTCCAGAGCGCACAACGCCGCTAGGGAAACCCAACAATCCCGCCGTGGGACCAGCAGACTAAAGGTCAGAGGGACGGCTGCCGGGACAACCACGACCAGCAGCCACCGAAAAACGGAGCATGGTCACGGTACGCGACCGGAGCAGACAGACAGGTATAAGGACGAGGACAATGCTTCAGGATAAGCGCTTTTTACGCGCATGTAACCTGTAAAAACCCTTTAACCTTCACACACAGCAGCGGTCTTCTCGGGACTCCGAGAGGGCAAACCACCACCGGGAAACTTAAAATCGCTGAAAATCAAACGGACACATCCAACAAGTGAGGGACGAGGAGGCGAAATGACGGAGTCCGCTGCCGGGCGGACTGGGAGGAGGCGGTGGGAGGAGAGGAGCCGCCCCGCAACACACTACCTCCCGGGAAAAAGATCTACTGTACATTATAGAGGGATGCTATAAAACATTTGTGGAAATATAGGGTTGTTATTAGAGGAAATATTAATAAGATACCATGACTTAGGCTGTAGTCTATTGACCACTATTGACTGTAGATTATCAGACTATATTGGACCACAAATACAGTAGGCTACCATATCAAATCATAAAGTATGACCTAGTTGCTACAAGTAGGCTATTATTGAAAGATTTAGCCTACATGATTGAATACTATGAGGAAATATATACAATTACCTTAATATTACAAACTATAAGTCTACATATGTACATAACATTATGCCGATAGACTATTTAAAACACAAATCTTCTATGAGGTGATAACAGGTAATATAAGATGATTATAAAGTCACTATTGCATAAGTTATAAAGGATCATAACCTGAATATTATAATTATGGTTTATTCAGGATGTTCCCATTAGAGAATAAGGCTGGGTAATGTGGTTGTGCCCTGCACACAGTAAATAAAAGCTACCCCCCAAACACAGACCACTGAGCTACAGTAATTGATTTGCCCTCAATCACTGGTCCCTTAATCTACTTACTGTTGCAACCAAGTCGAAGCAAATATCGACAGAGGAAGGCCTGGCGGACCAGACAGGGCTGAGCTGCACCACAAAACTGAGACACTAATATATTCATAAGACTGAATCACAGAACAAACTGGAAGACGAGGGTGGTGGAAGTCAGCGAATCTGGTTTGGGGCTCACACAACACGACATGCTGCAGTAGTCAAAAAGCTCCAACAATCTGGTTGAGGGAAGAAAGAGAGCAACTTTAGTAAGTCATGTTGCAGAATAAGAGTAATAGATTCTGAAGATGACCTGAGCGTTCTGATGTCTTTTGAAACTTTTTGCAAAAGTCAATGCACAGCAACTACTTCAGTGAGTTTATTTACATGCATGCTAATAATTTGATCTTTAAGGCAGTAATTTCACACTTGAAACTGCTATAAATGTGACATTTTACTACTATATATATATATATATATTTTTTTTTTAGATGTTGAAAGGCAACATCTTATACAGTACACTTTATGATGTTAAACTGCAGTGACTCTTTCTGCAGATTACCATGTTTGGCTGTAAGCACAAGTTACCACAGTAATTTAACTGCTGTCCATTCAAGTTTGTTCTGTGATGTTAAATATCCATCCAATTGAGGCTGATGTTTAGCATGCTGAACACTGGTCAGCTCATTGTTTACCTCCTTGTCCTGGTTGCTGGAACTTCTTGCTCTTTTGCCACAAGCCACTGTCACATTCACAGCCAGACCCATCTGACCACTGGCCACAGACACTCCCACAGTAAAAGATAAAAAGCTAGTATTGCAAGACAGTTAAACATTAAAGAGAGAAAACTTTCCCTGAAACAGCAGCTTCTGTTCATGATAGTTCACAGCTCCACAGCAGAGATAAAGCTGCAGGGAGTGCTGGTTGTACAGCTCCGTACTTCATCTGTGTTCATTCAGCTAGAAAACTGCCTTCACTGCTGCAAAAAGTGATTTTACCCTTAGCTGCCCAAAATACAGAAAATGATTGGGTCGATGAGAAATAGTATAGGCTTGTTATTTTCAAAAATGTTAGAGCAGCTGGTTAAATCTAGGGAAAAAAGTGAACAGAACACACTTGCCTGTTCTGTCCTTGAAAAGGTACTTCATGCCATTGAGTAAGGCACTCACCCCCAGCCGCTTCCAGCGTTCATAGAACCAGATGAATGTGAAGCAGAGTGGAGCTTTTTATTTTTCACAGAAGAAAGATAAAACATGAGTTTAAGCTGCAGTGGGACCCAAACTTAAAAGGAATAATTTGACATTTTGGAAAATAAAAATATTTACTTTCTTGCTGAGTCCAGCAGCTGGTTATCTTAGCATAGCATACAGACTAGAAACAGGTAGTCTCGCATCGCCAGACCTATCTCCACATCGCGCTGTGGATGTAAGATCTGGCTACACCACACATACATTCTGGCGTAGGAAAAAAAAAAAAAAACCCCGCTCTGGGTTATTTGCATTTCTTTAAACCAATCACAATCGTCTTGGGCAGTGCTAAGCTACGGACGCAGCAACGCTGGCTCTGCAGAATGCTCTCGGAAAGGAACTTGTTTTGCAACGCGCAAAAGAAAAGGCCACATGCAATATTAAATAAAGTCACCTGTTCACACAATACAGTAACGTAAGCTATTCAAATTAGCTGGATACATGGTTAAACGTAGTTTATATCCACGACGTTCCACTTCCGAGATTGCTCCGTTGCCATCGGACATTCCACTGGATTTCCCTCTTTTCAGCCGGATGTCCGTTACCTTTTTTCCCATCCTGGAATGCTGTGTGGACTAGCCAGAAGTGGAGGAAGGTCTGGCAAAGCAAGACTAGGTTAAACGTAATTTGCTCTTACCAGTGTATTGCAGTGTGTACTTTGTCCACAGCAATCCTGCCAATCTGTCCCAAACCTTCCCAGTTACATGGTAAATGCCGTAAACATATTCTTTGTTAGTCCTTACAATCATTCCCTGAAAGAACCAAGCAGGCCTGCCTTGTTGCACAATCAATTACTTCAAAACTTGCCATTTTCAGCGTTTAGTTTGCTAGCTTCAAGTATGTCGTTTCCTGAAGTGAACAGAGTTTGAGAACAGCAACACAGAGATCGGAAGGTGAGGGACATCCGGGCAATTATCCTGGTAATGTACTTCCATTGATCCTGACTAAGAAACACGGAGAACCTGATAACATTAACATGCAATATAGGGTTTAATTCATGCAAAAACTGTAAAAGAAAAAAAAAGTATAAACTAGTTGTGGTTTTACGTGGGGTTACCTGACAAACCTTTTTTTGCGCTGGTAGCAGTGATGAATAAGCGCAGTTCCCAAAATCTAGACCAATTCCTTTAAAACAAAGCCAAGGTGACCCACAACCAATGAAATGTATATAATTGAGAAATTAAAGATGCCCGTCCAATAAAACAGGATCCATTTCAAGGATTTAACTTCAAGCTTTCTATGGATGTTTGAAATATTTGAAAACTAATTTGAGCTGAAAAGCTCTCATGTTAAAAACTACCTAAGCAAACCAGCTCACCTGGAAAAGAGCAGAACATCCACAGTGCAGGACCGGCTGGAGCAGAGCTATTGGCAGGATTTTGGAGGTGTATATAATTTAACTGATGGTATGTGCAGTAAACTGCTCAGGTGTGACACTAGATCTGAGCTTCAAATTGCTGGTTCAGTCAGCAGTGACCTTCCCTCTTTGCATCCAGGACCAAAGTCCTGCAGTATTACATTATAGTCCAACTGGCAGTGGCTTGTGCTTGATTAAGTCGATCACAGATTAAGGGTCAGAGGTCACAGCATCGAGACACTGGTTGCAATAACATAACATGTCGGCAAATAATGGAATGCATTATGTTATTATTATTAAGTTATTATTATCTACATTATATAAGTTAGGAGGAGTTGAAATGGTGGTTTGGTGTGTTAAGACTGTTGCAACATGTTGGCAAGCAGGCTAATTGTTTGTGATGAGTATTAATGAGACTGACTTTAACCATTTATCTTAATAAGAGCTCAAGCTGATGAGCTAAACATTGGCCTGGGGCAATTATTCGATCGGTTTACCAGACAAGCTATACATTACAGTGATGAGGTTGAGCCAGAGGTTTGAATCTCGGTCAAGTTAAATATGAAGAGAAGAAATGGCAGACATTGTTCCATGAAGGACGGTGTGAGATTCTCCTCTGTGCAGGATCACATACTTTACAATCATGTGTTGTTTTGATTAAACAGAAGAAAAACTGGATGGCTAGAATGAGCAGCGATAGCGGTTATGGCTGAACAGAAAGAAGAAAAAAATCTACCAAAACTACATCAACAGAAAAGCCAGTACCAGAAAGTCCCAGCTACACTGATTGATTGACAGGTGAGTTCTGGGAAATGCAGTGGTAAAACCCCATGCAATGACTTCTGGCACTGAAGGTGGAGTCTCTATTAAATTGAATAAAGCAGTGTATCTGGTACTGTATGCATAGGACATATCAAATGAACATACGATCCTTTGCACACACGCACACACTATAGCCTTCACATTGCCAGCTGTGTGAAAAGAGGGAGCAGTATCTCTATGGCAACCTGGGGAGTAAGAGGTCATTTTTGTGTGTGTGTGTGTGTTTCAAAGCTAATGCTATTTCCTGTGCTGGGAGGCAGCTCTGACTTGATGCTTATCTGGATTTGCCCATCCCTGATATTTTAGTGTACTGGCTGTTGTCTCCCATACCATGTCCACACTAATGAAGTGAATACAGATCAGTTTCATGTCAAATTTTCCATCCAAATAAACTTCTTCAGATAGCGTTCTAAAAGTTTTCTATTGGTTTTCTATTGTATTTTTTTCTACTGGAAAAAAATACAATACAAAAATGCTTAAATCTCTTCTATTGGGCATGTGTAGGGATATTAGGGAATGTGATGCGACTGTTTCCCACATTTTTCCCCAATTTGGAAATCTTAGTTCCCTAAGCACTGTGGTCCTTCTCATCGACCAGGAAGGTGTGGACAGGACTTTAGCTTCCTCGGTTAGTCATGGAGGTGCCAAATGCTTTATTTGACCACATGCAAAGTGCTTCATCAGTAGGGCTTAAAGGAATAGTTTGGGTCTTTTTAAGTGGGGTTGTAGGAGGTAGTTACCCATAGTCAGTGTATTACCTACAGTTAATGGCCTCAGCACGCCCCCAGTTTGGAGAGGCCTGCATGGGTCCCGACACGGAAGCTAAGCAACGTACTGCTGTGGACGGGGCACACGCAGCCCAATCAATCTGGTGAGCCTAAAAATTTGTCATGTCTTTACAGCACCTTTTTATACACTCACATGAGAAATTATGCATATGGCAAGAAAAAAAAAATGTACAAATTGGATACTAAAACACAACTGCGAGATGAAGGCAAAGCATGACAAAGTCGGGTTTGATTTAGCCATAACCCAAGAAAGAAAGCAAGATCTGAAGATGGGTCCTGACGTTATTTTCCATGGAGATTTCTACCAGTTATCATGTTATACTATATATAGTACTTTAATTTTCAGCTGGTCAGTATCACTTTAAAATATAACTTAATAAACGCAATGATTACAGGTGACGTTTCAATCTCCTCTGTCCCTGCAAAGATAAACGTAGAAGAGGACAAGAGAGGAAGAGGAGAGAGGAAAGGAGGAGAAAATGTGAGGGGAGGACAAAAGAGGGTACAAACAAACGGGGCAGGAGAAAAGGACAAAAAGGAGAGGTGGCAGAAAGTGGTATCAAGGATGGAGATTTTGGAAGATGAGAGCAGGAAAGAAGGAAGAAATAGAAGAAGAGAGGAGGTGAGAAGAAGAGAAGAGGGGAGTCCAGGCATGTGGGTGATGATTAATCATGACTAAGCGTTATGCTGCTGGCTGTAAGTGAAGTCATTCATCAGGTGGCCGGCGGCTCTTCATTCAACGCTGCTTTCGCTAAACACAAAGTTTCATCACTTAACTGCAGATGGACAACATCGCCTTAAGATTGATTGCATGCAGCCAGTTAACATCAATATCCATCTATTCTAACTCAAGTGCGGATAAGCAACTTTCCTAATCACAATAATTAAACATCCTACATGATCAGTCACCAGCAATCTAGCATAGTCAGGAACAAGCAATGATACAGGGCACTTTTTTGATTCAAATACGTTTACAACATCCCGCAAGAACTGCTCCATTGAGTTGCTGAAACTAATTCATTACAATGTTAATGAATTTTTTTCCCACCATCATGGGTTGTGGATGTGGTGGCAGCACACTAATAATCAAGGTAACACAGGTTCCATGTGCCCAGAATATCTCCAGAGGAAGCTGTCCAGCATTTAGATACCTAAACCACATCAACTGGTTTCTTTCTCAGCACAATGGATTCGTAATTCTCCTCGTTCTGTTTTCAAAGGTCAGCCAATACACCCTGCTTTAACTCATTTGTATCTGCTCCTGGACTGTACCTCCAGAATTGGTGACAAAGCACAACCTTTCAGCAAGACTGTGCGAAGACAACCCTCCATATAGACACCAAAACCAAACAGTAGTGGTCACTAGCAGGAGCCCTTCTGACGCTTTCCACTTATGAAAACTAACCATCATGTTTAATGGTGGTGCCCGAACAAGCTTGAAGCACCATTGTCTTGGAAGTAAAGCTGGATCACTGTGGTGGTAGATCAGGGCTTTTTACTTGTATTAAAACAGTCTTTATAGAACAGGCCATTATCCCTATCGGCATTATGTTCATATTGGACAACTCTGCAGCATACAGCTTATGTACAACAAAAACATTTAGTGCGAAAGTATAAAATAGTGCAGCAGAAAGTGTGCAGAGGGGTGCACAGGGTGTGCATGTTTCAGGTCATGCAGAGTCCGACTTTGTGCCACATAACATATGAGCGATTAACTAGCCCTAACCTTTCCTTAACTACAATGAAGTGTTTCAGTTGTCTAACCCTAACCACTGTATATTTGCCATAAGCAAAATATTTCCCTAACCACAACCATTCACCATGCATGGATATAAAAATAGACAACTGAGCATCTAAAACATCATTAAATGTTATCCAAGAATTTGGAGAATCATCCAAAATCAAAAGTCTGTCACCCCTTGACTATTTACTTTGCCCTTTTTTAGCACCGTACAGTTGCCATGTTGAATAGTGGTGTGCCCCTCCCAAGGGGAACGGTCTTTGGTGCAAAAGCTGCAGACTGTAGTTTCATGTAATGAATGTCGAAACTGAAGGGTTGCTGAGTCCCACTGCTGTGACATTGCCTATATGAATGGATTTAAGCCTGCTCATCCCGGATATGTTGTATAGCTGAGGGTCTTTTGTTGTACAAACCCTGTCTAATGCACCAAAGAGACTGACAGAGTTTGAAGCGAGGGTTTTAACTACATATTCACAGTATTCATTGGAGGTCACTCCTTACAGGAACAGATCTTTCTACCTTGCCTTATTTTATCATTTTTATATATATTTTATAATCTTTTATAGAATGAAAGCACAGGCTAATGCTTTTGTTCATTTGTTCAAATAGAGGATAGCAAACAAGACAAAAGCAGGGAGGATGGGATGAGTAAAAGATGACGATGGAGACAGGATAAGAGAGAGAGAGAGAGAGAGAGAGAGAGAGAGAGAGAGAGAGAGAGAGAGAGAGAGAGAGAGAGAGAGAGAGAGAGAGAGAGAGAGAGAGAGAGAGGTCTACAGGGACAAACAATACCCAGTGATGGTGTATATTGTCTCTGTTGTCACTGAGCATGGCAGTTTGATGCATTGCACTGCTGGACCAAAGACAATTCTGCGAATACGGACAGCCTGGCGTATCTGCATATCGATTACTTGTGGCTGCCATAAATACAGTTTAATGGAACTGTCAGTGTGTGCCATCGCATATTAACTGAGGCTGGAGCTCAGCTGCAGCTGGATGCTGCTGCCAAACAATACTGGCCACACCTGCATCCAGGTGGAGAACAGCAGGGACGGTAGCAGGTGGTCTGAGGAACATGTACCGACTTGAATATGGACAACGGGTGTGTAAGAAAAATAATTTTACTTTCAACAACTACCCTGTATATTTCCAGCATGCTGAATATAAAAATAACTACTTTTAAATTTGCTATAATTTTTGCCTATGTTTTGTAAGGGGGCCTTTTTACACTGCGAGATAAACTGTAATACTAAACTGTATTTACCACAGGACTTTCACCCAGGAGAGCCGGGTTCGCATCCCGCATGTGGTGTTTTTCAGCCTTTTTTTTTTTTAAGTCTTCCCCAATGTTTCTTTCCTAAACCGACCCGTTTATTGTTTTCCTAAGCATGTGTTACTAAAGCCTTTCCCCATGTTCTTTTCCTAAACCCAACCTTTTTTTTTTTAAAAACAAGCGTTCTCGCGATAGTATGGCACGTTCTCACGATAACACGCAACGTGGCAACGCCACTTGGTGTGTAGGTTTACATCCGCTGTATACATCGTAGACATACACGTGGATAGCTCAAAATGCGTACAGATAACACGGCATTTGGCTTTAGGAAAGTGCCGTGCATGTTTACGCAAAGTCATGATGCCATGTTTCAACCACATACACTGTATATAGTGCGACAAAACATTTCACCATGGCTACATTTAGTGCACTGCACACACATTCTAGATATACAGAATGTGCAATTACTACTTAAAGTATAGCATTTAAGATAGACAAGGGACAGGACAGACAAAAGACAACAAAAGACAGGGCATAAGTAGACTGTAACAGAGCACTGATTGTTTGAAAACTGGTATTTTCTGCCGGGTTATTGTTATTTTAGTTCACTGTAGAGGTGTTGCTTGTCGTATTAAAAAACAAGACTTATTTTTTGTTATGTTACTGTTTTTTCAGGTTCTCCTTTAGCATTCAGACTACAATGTTTTCCCATTTTCCAAATCAAACCATATAAACAGGCTGTGTACTGTAGCATGCTGGGATCTGCTGAAAACAAAGTTAATCATTTAGACTAAACAGCGTTAACTCAGGGTCCACATACTAGATTTTTCTGGAGCTTTCAACCACATCTAACATTCCTAACGTATAGCCCCAGCTGTGGGCGTTAATTTTGTCACACTACGGTTTCCAAGGTCAAAAATTAACTTTAATGCTCGAAGTTGATTGTGCTTAATGGTGATTAACCTGTTTAATGATCAGCTTGCTCTGATTCGTTCAACAATGAATAGAAGCGCCAATAACATCTCCTTCATCCCTCCATACTAGCTTAAAGGGTAGCTTGTCTGTAAGCACCACGCCAGTGAAGCTGTAAAGTTGATGGTGCTTCGGTTTATATTGGAACTTATAGCTAATTAACTTCTGGATGTGACTTGTATATGAATGGGTTTCAAGTTAAAAGTGACATTGGCTCTTCTGAGGCAAAGTTCCATTTAATATAACTATACTGGAAATATAATATATATAAAACAAAATTTGCTGCAAGGGGAGGGCTAAACAGTCACTTCACAAAGCAAAGTTTAAACTGGGACACCACAACATTTAACAATAATGGGCAACCATAACGGGCACCATCTAGGACAAGAGTGAGGTGAACCAATGGCATTCAGCATTAGTCTTCCTCCCTCTTTTCTCCCTCTGTCCTTCCAAAAGGCAGCTCTTATCTGCCCCCCAGTATATCTTCAAGGCCTCTATTAATTCACAGAGCCATAAATTCTCCATCTCAGACTCACAGGAGGAAGGGCTGGGATCATAATGGGAGGGTCATGACAATAGGTCGCAGGATGCAGTTTCTTTAGAAAAATCTAAAAAGTTCTCTCTATAATTAAAATCATATAGTTCTAGTATATAGAACTATGTTGTCAACTGTACTGTAAGCCTTCCATTAGCGAATTACAGTGCAGATGTTCTGTGTTTTTCATGAGGGTTAACGGTTTAACAGTTGACAATTTAGGAAATAAGCTTATTTGCTTTCTTATACAGATGTAAAGATCAAAAACAATCTCCCAACTGTATGTAGAGAGGTAGAGCAGTTTAGAAACTTTTTAAAATCTGCCAATACCTAAATAATGTATTAAATTCCACATTATATCTTTAATCCGTACACAAAAATAATGGGGAATTAAATGCTCATAATTTGCTTGGTTGCCAAAAACATGGACAACTTTCCATAAAACCACAAATTGTCTCTAACATTTCTGTTTGTGTATGTATCTGATATTGACCTGTGAAGACCTTGACAATACCAACATTATATCAATGAGAATCCTTGCACATGTGGTGGTGATTAAAGTACTGTTTGGAGTTAAAAGGAACAAGGAAACCGTCACTGTAACTAAGTGTGGCGTATACATCCAATGTGTACAGTGGAAAAGCTTCATTAGGAGTGCTGGTTCTACTGTTATGTGCGAGAGTGTGTAGAAGTAGCAGAACTAGAGGCCTGAGGGATTAGCAGAATTGTCCTCAAATTAATGCAGCAGATAAGAATTTTGACAAAGGGATAAAAATAAAAGGCGCCTCTGCTAGACATTATCTCTCAGTGGATGAGTGTGACTTAATGCACCCTCGCTTACACACAGAATATAAAGTCACACGCACACGGCTGCTCACACACAAACCTCAAATACTACACACCCTATTAGAACGCACACATGGACACACTTGCACACTTTAAACATCCAGAATCATTAATTTAAAAGCAGACAAAAGAAGAGACGAGAAGAGAGAAAATTAAAGTCTACTGGCCATCTGAGATATATTTCTGTCCTTCGCCTTACTCAACAGACAGTGATTTTCTGAACAACACCAATAACAATATGCGTTACCTTTTGATCAATGTCAAATATTCTGGGCTACTTTTAATCTTTTCTAATGTGTATGGGAAAGAAAAAAAGACACTAATACATGGTACATGGTGTAAAAATACCATGTAAAAAGCAGTAAAGTATTATCAGCAAAATGTATTTAAAGCATCAAAAGTAAAAGCACTTGTTTTGCAAATAAATGACCCTTGACTGACACATTCATTTAAATCACATGAATATAGAGCTGGGCAATATATTGAGGTTATATCGATATCGTGATATGAGACTAGATATTGTCTTAGATTTCGGATATCGTAATATGGCATGTTTTGTCTTTTCCTGGTATTAAAGGCTGCATTACAGTAACGTGATGTCATTTTATGAACTTACCAGACTGTTCTAACTGTTCTATTATTTGCCTTTGCCCACTTAGTTATTATATCCATATTACTGATGACTATTCATCAAAAACCTCATTGGGTAAATATTTTGTGAAAGCACCCATAGTTAGCACTACAATATCGTTACGGTATCTGGTCAAAAATATCGTAATATTTGATTTTCTACATATCGCCCAGCTCTACATGAATAGTTTATTACTAATGCATCAATCTGTTAAGTAGCATTTTACTGTTGTAATTGGTTGAGGTGGAGCTAGTTTTAATCACTGGACAAAACTACCATACTTCATACATTTACCTACGTTAGTCCAGTGATTCCTAGGGGTCAGGTCCCTACAAAGAGTTACAAGATCTATGGCGTGGGATTCTGGGTTTCTTTCCAAATGGATATTTATTCAATGGTACAAACACTATTGTTACACTTTACTAGTTTCAAATACATTTAGTGATTAATGTAGCGCATGTGTATATTTCCAAGTATTGAGCTAACCATTCCTCGTTAGTTGTGTACTACATCAGTCAAATCCTTTCCAACAACTCCTGCTCTCTAGCTGCTCCTGCACTGAAGGCTTTCAATAAATATCCAAATAATCAATAGTACCCGTCATCTACTCGGCTAATTGGCAAACCAAAAACCAAAAACCTGTGAAACAAAAGCAGTCTTCCTCTGACTGAGTCTGATTCAGGGTCTCGAGTGTAAATCAAAGCCATCAGATCTGCATGCTTTATTCAGCACACTGATGCCCTGCTGCTGTTGGCCGCAACCACATTACTCTCCTCCTTAATAAAGTTTATGTGTACATCTGCCACATGCATGACCACAAATGTTTTTTTTTTTTTTTCCAAAGATTATTTTTTGGGCTTTTCCGCCTTTAATGGCTAGGACAGGATTTGAACCCTTGACCTCTGCGTTGAGGCATAAACCTCTATGTTTATGTGCGCCTGCTCTACCCCCTGACCCAACCCAACCATCAATCTGTTACCCAACCCAACCACGTGTATATTTTTGATCCTAATGCACTTGACTTACAAAAAAAAACTACACTGTGTTTGTGTGCATAACAATTAGATATAAGGTTTGTGTTCCAAAACAAAGTTTTCATATTTGTATGTATCGTGCGTGTAAACGTATGTCTGAACGGTGTCATTGTACAGGAAATGTGTGTATGTGTACAGTATATAGGTTAACACTCTTCATTGTGCTGCTGTGTTACGAGTGAGAGGAGGAGCTATTCTCATTAGGGGCCTTTTTAAAAAGCTCATTTGCTGAGCCAGTAAAGGTCAGGAAGCCCAGCATGATGCAAACTAATGATCCAGTCTGCTTTAACCTTTATTAGTCGGAGTACATTACAAAGGGGCGGCTGTGGCTCAGTGGTAGAGCGGTTGCCTGCCAATCGGAAGGTTGGTGGTTCAATCCTTGGCCCTGCAGTCCCATGTCGAAGTGTCCTTGGGCAAGACACTGAACCCCGAATTGCCCCTGCGCATTGGAGTGTGAATGATTATCTGATGAGCAGGTGGCACCTTGTACGGCAGCCTCGGCCACAGTGTGTGAATGGTTCCTGTACTAAGTTAAAGCTCTTTGAATAGTCGTTGAGACTATAAAAGTGCTATATAAGAACAGTCCATTTACATTTTGGTAACAAATCTCTAGTTTCAAGCTCTATGTCTATATGTTTTAGAAGAATACACACATTAAGTTAGCTTCTTTTTTTTTATAATCATTTTGGAAAATGAGATGAGATGAGAAAAGGTGGTAGGTTTTTAACTGTAAATCTATAATGGGCAGGTCTGCTAAATAAACATATTTGCTCCATAGCTGTCAGCTCTGCTCAGTAAAGCGCCTTGATTCACAGCGATGAGCATCTAGAGTTTAGAGATGGTCTTTTTGTTGTTTTGTTTAATTCATTGTTCCTGTGCGCTCATCTTGTGGGTGTTAAAATATTTCATGCTTTAAAGAATACAGTATTAATGTAAAGCATCGTTTTAAAATTGGTCTCCAAATGTATGTGAGACATTGGCTCCACTAAAGCAAACTGTGGAAAATAAGAAATGACTAAAGGGAAAATACTAAAATAGTCTATCAAATAAAATTTATTTCCCAAAATAAAACACTTTCAGCCTGTCCAGAACAGCAATATTAATATATATAAAATAAATTAAACCATTTAACACATCACAGACCTCTTGATGGCTTCTGAAAAAAATATTAAACGCTTTACACAAAGAATAAAGTTTTTTTTTTTTTTTTTTTTTTTTAAACAAAAAGCATTCACAAGTGTATTCACATTTAAAAAATGACAGCCATCCATTTTCTTTTGTCTTCCAAAACTGTTAGGAAAGTGCTACAATTACAGTTATCAAAACGAATAAACAGAGCCCAACATACAATTTAACTGATCTAGAATAGATTAAAATTAACTTCCTATAAAAATGCTTCTATCACTTTTTGCAAGTTGGTAAATAACTCAAAATGATGACAAAATTATTCCAAAACTGGATTATTAGTGTGTCCCGATACTATGATTACTAGTAGTTATTATGGAATAAATGTTCATTCCTTGGGTGTTGACTCATTCTGGCTGTGTTGGATGTAGGAGACACGTCCTACCTGGTCCCAAACAGAGGAAACAGATGGCCAGAGTGCCGCAGATGGAGCGGAGAAACTGGTACACCTGGACAACAGAAAAAAAGAACTGTGTGAGCAAAGTCCTGTGTAGCACAACCCTAACATGCCATTTTAATAGAGTCCCAGGCTAAAAGTGAGTCTCACAACACCCCTACTGTGACCTGTGGTCAGTGTAGTATGTAAAAAATATGCTGAGCAGACAAAAGTCATCCGTAGGTGCATCAAGACATACAAGAAAATCGCGACAAGGGACAAGTGCCGACTTTGCAAATGCGAGTAATTGTGTAGATCATTTTCAAAATTTGAGCTACGTTTCTGCAATGTCTGGTTTCTGAGGGAAGCCAGGATACAGGTCTCAGGGCAGGTTGTAAGATAGAGATGAGATGCAAGTATGAAGGGAAAGATTTCTACCAACCACAGGGAATGTCTTCAGCAGATTGTCAAATTGTGCTGTCTGTATGTAGTCACATACATCTTCTGTGTAAAGCCCTTTTTAACACTACAATTCACAAAAGCGATTTGTAGATAAATCTGCCTTGACCCACTTTTTTTTTTGCTTTTTTTCATCAAGACTTTGCAAGCAGAGCCATGGTGGAGAAGCAGTGTATCGATATCAGGACAAATGCAATGCAATGAAAGCAGCTTGTTGGGTCAAATAGCTCTGGTAACAGGTCTAATCGAATCCGTGTCAGGTTCCCAGTGCAGGTACATCCACCACTGCAAGCAGCGGGATGGAAATCAATACGTCCTCTCTGCAACCATGGACACAGGCTAATTTCATTGAAGGCTTCTCGCTCGCTCTGTATATGTCATGCGCAGGTTAATGAAGGTCATTGTATAATCCTATTAGAAAATGAGTGTGTGCGCAAGAGAGAGGACATGCCTGTGTGTGTACAATGTTCTCTTTCTACAATTTCAAGGAAACAATACTATGCTTAGAAATAATTTAAATTTTGTGTGATGACTTTTAAAACTAAAACATTTATATTTTTTACTGTGTAAAGCATTTTGCTTAACTTAACCCTTCAGTTTCTTTTTCTGATCTATAGTCTACTGGATAGAACATTGGCACATAGTTGTAGTGTCACACAAGAAGTGGTGAATTTGTTTGCGTTTATAATGAACGTAGAATATATACCAATGTTGTGTACCAATGTCCATTTAACAACAAATTCACATGGCAAATTACAATTGCTGAAATAGCTTCACACTAAATCAACCTGACTTATCACCCTATGAGTCAAAGTATTTTTTTGTATGAATCTTTTGCAGTTATACTCACTTTACATCTTAACACTTCAGCAGACTGGATTATTTAGGTCATGACTTATTGTGTACTTCTGTGTATACACAAACCTTGCATACGGATTAAAGGACAAATCCGGCGCAAAATCAACCTAGGGGTTAATAACACATGATTACCAAGTTGACCGTTTTCTGGGATATGTTTTCATGCTAATCGAATGGGTCTCTAGCTTGAAACAAGCTAGCGCAAACCGATGCATGTATATGTACCCTGAGTGTAGTCGTGGATTTGGGCCAGGTCAGGGGTGTGGAGGCTCAGGGTCTTCAGGATCGGAGGTGGCCTGACCAACGAGTGGGCAGCAACTTTGGGGCAGTGCTGCTCCTCATTTGGTGCTGGACAGCAGGAGCTGGGAGTGATGGTGGATGGAGTTGGTGGAGGAGTTATGCTCAGTGTCTGATAAGAGATTAAAGTTTCTTTAATGGACAAAATACAACTCTTTTATTATTCTGTTTTAAAGTGCTAGACAAAAAGCATAAACCAGTGATTTTGCTTCCATAAAAAACAACTGATGTCTTCTTACTTTAAGATCAGCTTTACAGTGAGTTAGGATTTTCTGGGTCTGGATCAAATCTGGAGGGGCAAGAGGGCTGGAGGTCGGACAGGAAGGGCTGGTAGGAGGCGGTTTGTTGGTCAAGGCCCAGCCCAATTCACTGTAGCTCAAGGTTTGACCATTTATTAGAGCATTGAACGGGTTGGCGTCCATACCCTGAACAAGACACGGCAATAAACAAGACTTTGGTGGCGTGTGTCCACTCTGTTGTTGAACAAATCTTTGTGTCCACATACAGACAAACTGCTCTGGCATTATATATTTGATTCTATTTATCCTTTATTTAAAGCAGGTGATTGCAGTGCAAAAAAATCAACAATCCAAAATACAATTACTTGAGTTGTATTCCACAAGTAAGTTAAGAAAACATTAATAAGTCATATACCCAATTAAGGCGAGCTCTAATTTTTAAAATGGTCATATAAACTGTTTAGTTTATTTATTATCAATTGGTCATACCTGGATATGGGGGGTGACTTCTTTGTCCTCAATAAACTCCAGGTCGGGCAGCTCTTCCTCCTCAACCTGATACATCAAGAAACTTCCTGTTTCCTTCAGATTCATATTTCATTAACAAATATTAACATTAAGTGTACAGTGATCTTTGGTTGTATTTTTTGCATGTTGAATTATTTGTTCATAAACCAACACACAACAACCTGTAACTGTATGTTATATTATATATTATATTGCACTTACACAATGGGTCATATTATGTGTGTGTAAGTGATTTCAGCTGATGGCACATATGAGCACAACAAGTGTGATTTTGCATAGCTAGGTACACACATGCACCCACAAAACCTGTTCAACTTTTATTTAATATGCAAATACATATAACAATAACCAAAACAGCTCTGGTGTTTTTGCAGTCACAGACAATAACAATAAAAACCCAATTTTATTCAGGTTAAGACAATACCCCAGTTTCTCAAACGCCTTGTCACCATAACCCGGCTAAAATCATACCCCAGTTAACAGATCTAGATTACTAATTTAATCGGGGATTTTGTGCATTCACCTTAACCGGGGTAAATTCAGGTTATGAGTCTGTGCATGCTCCGTAGGTTATAACTGCCACACCTGCAGTGTGTTTTTTAGCCAGAAATAGAAGAGAGCATTTGGAAGCAATGGCACCAAAAACAACAGCAACACAAGCTTTAAACCTTTAAATCCACTGAGGACTTCACCATGGCATTTCTGGGACTGAAAAGTCATCCATGTTCTCTCCGCTTTTCAAGTTGCTGTGATTTTGACAAAGGTCAACCAGAAGAAAAAGCCTTATTCTGACCAGTTGTTCGATGGCAGAGCGCCACCTACTGTATCGGAGGTAGAGCTACTCCCATCATTCTTTCTATTCTTCAGGGAGAACTGGCATAACCCAGTTATTCACTTAATCGGTGTGTGCATGTAAATGCACTGACTGTAAAATCTCCTTTCCTATGTTCACTTTAACAACTATCCACTCATTAAGATAACAGCGACACAATCTTGTAATCCAATATACATTAAACAGCCCACTGATTGGCGGTCACATCATTTATTGGGCAACAACAAGCTGTGACCTTCTCAATAGTGTGAGTATACATTAAAGGAGCATTGGATTGGACCCCTCCCTTCGGCAAGAGGATGTGTGTGTATGCGAGTGTCAACACTTTGTGTGTGTGTGTGTGTATATGTGTGTGTGTGTTGGTGTGTGTGTGTGTGTGTGTGTGTTGCTGCAGTGGGCCTGCAGCAGTGACAGTATGGCTGGTAAGATAAGAGCCATGGACAGTGGAGAATAAAAGCTTTACAGCAACATTAAAAGATTGGGTAAGAAAGAGGAAGTGTAAGAGGGGGAGGGGGAGAAGAGACAAAGAGAGTGAACTCATAGACAAGAAACAATTGAGACATAAAGCTGCAAATCAAAGTAACCCAGTATTGGCACTACTGTTTTATTTGACTGTACTGCAGCCTCAATGCTTTTTACATACATCGGCAGAAGCTTGCTTGCGTGCGTGCGTGCGTGCGTGCGTGTAGTACCTTCGGTGAAGTCAGCATGGACTGTTCAATCATGTTTGCTGGCTTGGGTGAAAAAGTGGCTACCTCTTCTACCTCTGGCAGGTCAACCATTCCCTCCCCGAGGTAGAGACTCACTGGGCGGATTTGGGGACACAGCTAAGGAAAGAAAAGCGACGTACACAGTACACAGAAGTGGGTGTATAGATCAAGTTTAAATATATAGCAATATGTATAAACAGTATTTCAGTACTCTTACAATGGTCACATAAACATTTGTCTGTAGTCAGACGGACCCAAAGTTAGGAATTACCTCATACAGTAACTAACCTGATTCAAAAGTATTAATGATGCCAGGTACATATCTAATACACTGATTCAGTACAGTGTTGTGATGGTATATCTTTAATATATATCAAAGACACCTTTAAGCTAATCAAAAACTGGTATTTATCATAACTATGGTAGAAATAAGCGTGTGTGGCTTACTGCTGCACTGGCTGCGGGGCTGCAGGCTGTACCGTGGCCCTGGCTCACCAGGATGGTGTGGATGTAGATGTCGATATCAGTATGTGTGTCACACAGGTAGAGCTGAAGCACATCTCCGGTGTAACAATCCAAAGCACCCACCAGGGTGCGTTCAGAGCACAACTTCTGGAAAGAAGCCCTTGCCTCAGCAGTCCAGCTGCCCTGCAAGAGGCAAACCACAGCGCTCTTATTCATAAAAGACAATATAACAGGATATTTTGCAACATCTGCAGCTGAACAGTTTGAATTTCTTCACCTAAATATGCAAAATGAAAGCATAAAACACTTACACACTATTTAGTTTAAAATTATGGAACTTTTGAACATATATAATCATGAAGCGGTTGGTGGGCCAACAAAAAAGGGAAAATAATCCAACACTGATGGTGAGTTTTAAACACAAATACATTTCACGTGTCAAATATTCACAAGGAGTCTAGGACAATCAGTCGGATAACGATGCAAGATGAATGCATGACCAAGAAATGCAAGGACCATGAAAATACAACACTGTCTATAGTACTAATACAGGATGGATGCCAGATACAGATCACCACTGTAGTACTAACTAACAAATTGTGAAGGTAGGCCTTTGCAAGAGAGCTCACATTTGCCAGGTAACTGAATATATTATTAAATATGCTATCAGACTCACAGTGGTGGGTTTAATTCCAGCCAGTGATGAAGGAACAGCTTGTGCCGGAAGTTCAGAATAACATGACCTGAGGAAACAGAGATGAACCGTAGAGAGCACAGCAAAACACAGAAACCAATCAGCTTAATAGCAGTAGAGGTAGTACTAGTTGGAATGTTTAACTGCTTAAATGTATGAGATGCACCTACTTGAGGAACTTGAGGTTGGTGCTCGGTACCACAGTTATATCGCCAAAGTCGACATAGTACACCTCGACCTGAGTGGGGCTGATGATCTGGTGGATCACCACCCGGTAGAACCACATTCCTTTGGGTGAAACACAGCAGACTTGACCCCGTCTGACAAATTGCTCAGGGAGGCGGTAACGCTCTGACACCTCAGGATAGGTGTAACATCGTCTACAGGCACCAGAGGAAGAGGGGGGAAAAAAAAAAATAGAAAAGACAGGATGTCATTGCTCATAGAGAAGCATCAGGAAGCTTTAAATGTAAAAGTCTATGTTGAGACAGTGTTGAAGGACTGTTGATTAAATGTTGTGATGGTTCATAGCATAGTTTTGTGATTTAAAAACCCCCCAAAACAAACATGTTAAATTGGGTTAATTATAATGGGAACCATAATATAAATGTTTAATAAAATTAGCACAAAAAGTAAGGAAATTTGTGTTTGGTAGATTATTTCTCTGTGTTAACAATGCTTTTTGGCAATACATCTTTTACCGTTGGAAAGCCTGTTTAGTTCCCTTTCAAATGGTGCCCCATTTGTAAGGATCATGCATTTGTGGGATGAGCAGCAGCACTGAGTATGTGGGTTGCGCCCATGACAAATTTGCCAAATCTTCTCTGCCAATGCCCAACAGCTTATTCTGGCATTGAGTAGTTTGGTGTTTGGTGGATTGGATGACAAACAGGAGCTTCAGTAGCATGTGGAAGAACCATACACAGCCACAACAGCCTGGCACCTCCTCCTCATGCTGGTCACCAGCCTGGTCACACACTGCTGTGGGATGGCATCCCATTCTTCAACCAGCATTTGTCGCAAGTCAGCCAAAGTGGTTGTGTTGGTCACTCTGGCACAAACAGCACGCCCAAGCTGATCCCACAATGTGTTCAATGGGGTTGAGGTCAGGACTGCTGGCAGGCCATTCCATCCTCTCCACTCCCACATTCTGGAGGTAGTCTCTGATAAACCCTGCTCTGTGGGGGCGAGCGTTGTCATCTTGGAGGATAGCGTTCGGTCCCAGACTGTGGAGATCGCCTCCAATGATGACAAGCCTCGTTTTTCCAGTGAGGGAGATGCCACCCCACACCAGGGTGGTGACCAGCATGAGGAGGAGGTGCCAGGCTGTTGTGGCTGTGTATGGTTCTTCCACACGCTACTGAGGCTCCTGTTTGTGAAATGAATACATTGTTAAATTGACAATATGTCTTGTTTCTTCAAACTTCAATCATCCAATCGTCCAAACGAGTCAATGCCAGAATAACCTGTTTGGCATTGGCAAATTTGTCATGGGCGCAACCCACATACTCAACGCTGCTGCTCATCCCACAAATGCATGTTCCTTACAAATGGGGCACCATTTGAAAGGGAACTAAACAGGCTTTCCAATGGTATAAGACGTATTGCCAAAAAGCATTGTTACCACAGAGAAATAATCTACCAAACACAAATTTCCTTATTTTTTGTGCTAAGTTTATTAAACATTTATATTATGGTTCCCATAATAATTAACCCAATTTTTAGATAATATAGATCTTTTAATTGCCCATCAGATAGAGCAATATGGTTCGACATACTACATAAGAGTGTGCCAGGCATGTTTAAATGGTAAATATAAAAGGATTATGTATTGTATTACTGATTATACTGCAATGCCAAAGGGGACAGCTAATATTACAACAGGTACAGGAAGCGTTCATTATCTTTTGACTAAGCTGCCACTAACAAGTCCACCACCTCATCTCAATCATCATGTCCTCCATTGCTCGAGACTCTTCACTCTCGCTGAAGCGGATGTAGAAATGTCCTGGCGACTCCACCTGTTCGACCAGGACTTCTACCAGCTCTCGAGCACCATGGGGTGTCGGCGGTTTGAGACGTTGACTCTGCAGGGCGTCCAGGGGCACTGAAGGGCTGCAATGCACCTGAATGGCAGGGTACATCTGAGGACACATGAAAAGCAGAGTGGTTAGCGATAAGAATACGTTTACTTAATTTAGCACTTTACAGAACATACAGAACACACGTGCAGTGAAAATTCATGTTTGCACTGGCATGGTTATGCTCCGATTACCTGACAAAATCTTTATTTAGGTAATGTAAAACATGATGAAGATACTGTCTAACCATTTCATGGGTATTCTTGGAATTGTTGGTTGCATTGGTCTCTAGCTCCTTATTCTCATAATCTTCTGCGATATTATTGTTGTCTCCTTCCAGTTTGCCTTCCCAAGGAGACTCTTCACAGCTGAAGTAGTAGCTCATAATTGGCAGCTTCCCAATATCACCAGAACTTTCAGTCACCTTTGAGTCTACAAAATAAAGAAAAATACATCTTCTGCTTAGTTGAAAGTCATTGTTGCACAAGAATGCTTTGTCACGTGATATCTTAGTCACCACCATTTATTACAATTTGTTATTGATTAGAAAAGTATTGATTGCAGAAACAAACAGACTTGTGTCCTAGTGAGACGCCAGTAGCGTGTTCTCAAGAACACCTCCATATTACATAACAGTGTTTCCTCTATGTTGATGGCGGCCCACCACGGTAAAATTTCCGCCACCACGGTATCAGAACTAGGGCAGACGCACAACAGGGTTTCTGCTACGTACACCGCCACTCCTTAAGCTGTTTATGAAAAGTCATAAAGTCCTAATTCCGTCTCTGCAGAGCAGTCTGCTGTACTGAACTCAAGCGTCCGCTCTCTCTCCCCTTTAGAGTCCATGTTTAGGGTGAGCAACTGGAACAGTGACGACATCATCACTGTTTATCAGAGCCCAGATGAGATAAGAAACTAACGTTAGCGAACACTGCGGTCCCTCTCTCTTTGACTCCCTGCTGCAGGAGACGCTGTATTCCTCCGACACGCTGCATTAACGTTACGGTTTTAAAACCGGTTTCCAGGTTAGTGGGGGTGCATACTGCTCAAAACCAACATGAAAAATGTAGCTAGTAATGCTCACTCAGCATTTTGTTTTGTTGTTAAACTGTGTAAAATGAGCAGTGATGTTAAATCACCCTACGGTAAACATTAACTGGTGATAGCATGTAGTGTAACCACCAAATTAATTTTCCATGTCCAGCATTTTTCCAACCAGCCTTACTACACACCTAATGAAGTAATTGACGTATCTAGGGTTGGGTACGTTTTTTTTTTTTTTTTTTTTCCCCAGAGACCGGTGCTAAACCGATACTTAAAAACAATGCCTAAACAGTGTCTGAACCGACACTACCCAAAAAAAAACTGTGTTTAAACCTGCTGCCAAGTGTTATGTTAACCAGCGTCACACGCAGTGATGCTTTAGTTTTGAGCACCAAAGAGCAGCGCCGGCGTTTAAGTGGCACGGAAATGAGGCACCGTAATCTGCGTTGTCATTCGGTCCGGTAGATACTGGTCATACTGGCACCGGTTTTCCGTACCCAACCCTACTGGCATCTTAACACATACACACCTGATTGCGTATTGTCACCGTCATTTATGACCATGACTATCCAGTGTTGCCCATTGTCATCCACTACAGGTTTCAGGTGGAAGGTGTCACTCATGGCACTGACCAGTTCAGTGACACTGACAAAGCCGCTTTGTTGCAGTGGAACATCTTCACCAAAAAGCCTCTGAGGAGCAAAAAACAGCTTAGGCGCTTCATAATCGCTATTAGGGTTAAGTTGGCTAAATGGGAGGGAGTTACTTTCTAGATCAGTAAGGTGCTCAAAAAAGCAAGAAACAAAACCAAAAAAGTCAAGCCAATGCTTTTTATTTAGCTGGATGTGGAATGACTGAATCCAGTTCTTAAAGGGTAACTAACGTATTTTTTCAACAAAATCTTTGAATTTGGTCCAGTATTGATCGAGATCACAATGACGAGCCGGCGCGAATCAAGCTAAAATGTAACCTAATGGGGCAATTGTGGAGCCTTGCTTTTTGTCCAATAAAAATGATTCAGGCTCAGATTGTTACTAAAAGTGTCTGACAACATTATCAATCTCAGGTTGTGACTTTTTGTCTGAAGACAGCGGTGTGGAGAGTGAAACGCAAGACGAGAAAAAGGGGTTCAAGTAGTCTGTTGTTTCGGAGTAGGCTACAGAAATTATAGGCATCTGTTGTATAAAAGACTTTCAATGTAATGGCTCAATATTTAAATGATTTTGACAGTGTGGATGTGGTTGTTATAGTTCGGTGACCACATGTAAGCCATTAATTTGAGCCATAGTAGGCTACAACGTTACGGATGAAGAGAAAGAGAGGGAGCGTGAGGCAGCGGGCAGAGGAGGGTGAAGCAGCAGCTGAAGGGCTGCGAGGCTCAGGATATTGGTAGTGCTCCCATGGGTGCCGTGTCCCTATATGCCCAAAGAATACATTTTAAGGAGTGGGACATGTTGCTGCCAGATATCTGGTCTATACGTGTCCAGCGATATACCTCGGACACAACGATGTGTTACCACGTCAGGATTCCCCCCCTCAGGGCTGCGAGACATACGAAATACAAACCATTGTTTTTCAGGGCTCCAGACTAACTGTCTGCCTTGGTTGCCCTGGTTTGCCTAACTTTTTTATTTAAGTGCACCAGTACAAAATGTAGGTGCACCCAAATTTTTCCTCGCGTCGCCGTTAACGCTGAATAGCGATACACAATATAAAAGCACTGTATTTTATTTTTTTTTTTTTTTTTTTTACAAAGGGGGCTAAATGTTCAGTTTTAAGTCAAAGCCACTTTTCACAAGCTCTTTTATTAAAACAGATTGTGATTAAAATAAAATGCAAAGACAGGGTTTCCTTTACCAGTTTGAAAATATACAGCTGCAACACATGTAAATGAAAGTTATCTGAAATAAAGAGCCTAGGATATATATATATATATATATATATATATATATATATATATATAAAAAAAGTAAGAGATAGAGAGACATACATATAACAGACTGATTAAAAGAGAAAGCCAGAGTGAGTGAGTTAGACAGACAGACAGACAGACAGACAGACAGACAGACAGACAGACAGATAAATGTCTGTATCGTCACAGCGCTGCATTTTTATGAACTATGATATTCTGGCCATGAGTCACATCTCTCGCCCAGGTCCAGCAGGCTCCGTCTCACACACTATTACTCAACGAACTGAAGTTAGTTACATTTAATAACTTCTAATGTGTTTTTCTCCGTGGTGGCCGCAACAACAGAGTTACCAGCGGAAACACTGGTACCAATACAGGTTTCCCTCTCATATTTAACAATATACAGCTGTGTTAATAACAATTAAAACTGTAGACAAATGTCAGCAGTTTGGACCGGCGGCGCTGTGTGTTTCCATGTTGCAGGTGAGCCGGCCAGTGTGTGAGTGAATGGGGGCGGGGCTGCGCTGAGGAGGGATCCAAACACAGGCAAGGCTTTACAGAAGGAATGGGTCATGTAACGCAACATTAAACATATCAATATCTGGGCTGTTCCAACGGCTTGTTGGTTATCCATACCGAGACTTTGCCACTCCCCTCCGGCTCAGGCCTCCTCGACTCAATCTGTGCAAGTGGACTTTCTGGGACATTTGTTCAGTGAATTGTCATGTATACTTGTACTCTCTTTTCTATATGATGAGTAAGTGCTGGCTGTATATTTTGTTTTAATTGTCTGGTTTATTTTCTTTTTGTTTGTATTATGTGTGCCTGTATATATAAAAATCTGCATAAATAAAATCAATAAATAAAACATATCGATATAAACGACATTGCTTCGTTCGTGAAGAGGCAGCGGATGCGAGGACGTTAGATGCACCGGTGCAACCTAGGAAAAATCTTAGTCACACCCTTACAAATTTTGGTTGCACTCTAGAGCCCTGTTTTTATTGAAAATCTTTTAGATAAACACGAAAAAACACTGTAGCTCAGTTCGCGCCGGTCCATCATTGCAATCTCGCTCACTACTGTACCAAATTCAAAGATTTGCCCAGGTTGAAAAAACATTATATTTACCCTTTAAGCTTCCAAACCCCAGATTAATTTGTCTTAAAATCTCCTGTGACACTGTGAAGGTGAATAGGAAAACTGCATGACTATCTTTGCTGTTGTTTTTTACCTTGTACTCCGCAGGCAGATCGTGCACCGATAATCCACCACTGGTCTGACCTACAACCTGCAGAGAGTCATGAACATACAAATTACAAGACTTGTAACCATGGTCCTGGTTACATTCTGTACCAAATTAATTCTTGCCATGAAAGCAAAACATATTCAAGGTTTTTAGTCACTAGTGACACTAAGACATCTGCTTATAAACAAGCAGGAAGTCTGACCTTTCGCAGCTTGTCCTTCAGCTCCTGACTAATGGTGCCAGCGACTCCATTCTCCACTATTTGCTGGCGAAGCTCCTCTTCCAGCTGAAGTAGAATCATTGTACTTAAAAATAAATACTCGTCATTTTTCCCACAATACTTAATTTAGTAATATTGTATTTGATGCATTTTCTGCTATGCTATATGAAAATGTATCCGGTGACCAAAACAAGTATTTAGATTGTAGCTGCCACACAAAACCAACACACAAACCAACTTTCTTTTGCTTTTCATACTAGTTTTCTGTATCTTGTCATCTGATGAAGTTGTGTTTGTGCATCCAGTTTATGTAGTCAATTCAATTTTATTTATAATTGAAAAACATAACAGGACACTCTCAAGACACTTTACAGATAGACTAGGTCTAGACTACACTATAATTTAGTGACCCAAAAATTGCCTCAAGAGAGAAATCCTTACTTTTAACAGGCAGAAACCTCAGACAGAACCAGGACTGCTCCCTCTTAGTCGACCAATCGGTCGTTTTGGTCTTAGTCAACTTAGATTTCTTTAGTCGATTAGTCATGTTTTTTCATGCTGAATGACTTATTTCCAAGAAACGTACGAGCACATCTCTGGTAAACACAAGAATTAAAGTGGTGCTTTTGCATGACTCTTTACAGAGAAACTCAGATTTACAGATCTGTCGATTAAATCAACTAATCGATTAGTCGATACAATTGAATGAGTGTTAGTCGACTAAGAATTTCTTCAATCGAGCACAGCCCTAGACAGAACCTGGCTCTTGGTGGGCATCCATCTGCCACGATTCGTCAGACATTATAAAAATAGAATACTGGATAAAAGCTCATTTAAAAAGGAGTTGTGTGTGGTCTCTTTTTTCCCCGCCCATCTTCCACATTATCATGTCTTGCTTTAAGCAACAAATGCAGGTGCGACACTTTCTTACCTTTTGGACACATTTCTGAAAGAGCTGACCTTCCTGACAGAGCTCTGGGTCCGCTTCCTGGTCCTTCTCAGCAATCTGTGTCTTGTTACCAACAGTTGTTGAATCTTTATGAACAGGGTCTAAGGTAGTATCAGTAGCTGGATGGCTCAGAGGACTCTGCTTCACCAGGACTTCAGTTGGAGTAAACCACAACAGGTATTTCAAAAATTAAAACCGCTGTGCCAAACTTACAATGGAGTTTGGAGTGTGTTAGTTTGACATTACTTTAGTAATAACCCCATCAACATTTAGCCAATCAAAGCATTTTGGGCAGATTTAATAGCTATCTAATCTCAAAAAAGCCATGCGTATGTACAACCAAAAGACACTGGATGTTTTAGTGAAATATTCTAGCATGTTCAAAATGTGTAAATGCATCACCTGGGGGTATTGTTGGTGTCTGAGTTTTGATGTCTGGCCCTTTGGAGGCTGACTGGACAGTTCTCGGCGATACTGACTTTACGGGTCCAGTTCTCCTTGGTAAGCTAGTCGATGTGAGCAGCTGCCTTGGCAGCATATGTTCCCTCAGGGTCAGAACCGAGCCCAGCCTGCTCTGCTGGATAATGACTAGGTCTGCCACTGCCGCCAGCATCTCTCCAGTGGAGTAGAAGCCGTAGTTGTAGACACGCAGCTGGTAACCGAAGCAGCGCAGGAAGCTGGTTTCCAGTTCGGACAACCTGAGTGGACCCTGGGAGAACGGCCGCATCGTTACTTCAAATTTTTGTTAGAAAAATTAACATATAGAAAACAAACAGAAATCAGTCAGGCCTCTACTTCTCGGATTTAGTAGGGTGTGTTTTCATAGTGCACTGCAAAACAGTTCAGACTCATGACGCTATAAAAAGCAAAACTGGACAGGGGACCTTCAAGTCAGACCTGGGAGAGCAGAATGCGGAGCTGTGTCCTCAACTGGGCAGGTACAGCCAAAGGAGCACGACCTCTTCTGGGAAGGACCACAGCGGGGGACTGTGGACAGTACCGGGGCGAGAAGTAGCCGACACTTCCTGTCCTGGACTTCTTGGTGGTCTTAGACACGCGCTGCTTAGCAACCAGCTCCTCAATGTTTCGGGTGGTTTCGTCACTTACAGCTGCGATGGCGGACATATAAAAGGCGACAGCATGAAGTTTTAGAGCTTGTTCAGATAGATGTTTTAGAGGATTTATGCATCAAACACTTCTATGCTGTGCTGTAGTTATTTTGTCCCACTTGATGGTAAATTGAAACTTCAGCAAGCTTTAGAATTTGAAATACATGCTCCAATAGGATTCTACCTTTTAAAAATATGCTGCCATCTACCCTGAAGTTAACAGACACCACATCAGGCATGTCCTTCACCATATCCATGATGTTTCTGAAGCCCAGGAGTTTCAGGGGCATAGGATGCCCCAACATTTGGACATAGTCTCGCCTGAGCTGTTCGGGGTCCAAGCCCAACTTAGATGAAATGAGCAAGGAACGAACATCCTTCTTCAGCTTTGCCAAAACTACTTCTTGGTTCATCTTGCCTGCTGACATCTGCAGAACATGCAAAAAGACAAATGGAGCAAGACATACAGGACAGTAACCTACATCCTGAACCTAAACATGTGATTGAAGTACCAGCTAAGAGAAATGAATAATGTTATTCCACTAAAATATATACTAGTATTTTATACTAAAATAAAGTTACAAATGCTGCATTATTAATTGCTTTGACTCAATCTTTTTTGCCAAAATATCTTGAATTACCTCCTTTCTTTTTTTAAAAACAAAATGATATGGTCAAATTGTTCACTTAGATTCATCACAAAAAAAACGATAAAACATGTTAAGATGACGGCAGCGAGGTCATGGCGTCAAAAGTGACCTATTCGTTTTCGGCCATCTTAATTGTTATCTTACACTTGAACAGCATGCTTTTTGAAACTGTCATTTACAGGTCCAATAAACCATCTTGAGGTTAACACACCATAAACACGGCCAACAGCTAAGCTAGTTACCATTGCTCTACACTGACCACTGACACATCACCGCCGACTCAACTGTTAAATTAGCAAACGTGCACTTAGCCTCTGACTTGCAGATCAGAAAAGCTCTGGAGGTTCAGCATGGCATCCAGTAAGTTGCCGCTGCAGCAATTTTAAATTAATTAATTTCGTTAACAACGTATTTAAATACAGACACGGACCAGAAAAAGCCATGTTTCGTCCAAATTGTTCCAAATGTATTGTAGACACGTCAACGTACCCCAAGCTTGACGCATCCCCTTCATCAACCTCGCCACACCTGTTGCTAACAAACCACAGACCGTATAGCAGTACACGCGTGTGGTTCAGTAACAATGGTAGCACCGCAAACACAGATCGTGTATTGCTGAAGCCACGATGACTAGTGCTCTTGAGGAAATTGTTAAGACGTAGCTAATTGTTGGGTCTCTGTAGCGTGTAGCCCTTTATCTGTTCTTCTGTTAAGATTTGACACTTGTTAAATCATAACAGAAGTTATTTACATTTGTTGGGTTACCATGACTGAGACACAGGGGTAGATTGATGACCTCTGTGTGTGTATTGAGTGTGTAGAATATAAAATAAACTTGACTTTCTCCACGTAGCTCGCTACAATACAATATAATTGAATTTTTAAAAAAACGAGCTCAAAACTACAACTACAATAGCTTATTTTCTGATCAATAAAGTAAAAATGTGTGTTGGAGCTGGAGGATACGCATAAAGTTATAATTTCAATATGGCTTTACAAAGGGATTCATAAAACGTAACAGTTAAAATACTCTATTACCACTGAAGACGCAGCAGCGCCCTCTGCTGTTTGCTCTTGACCTGGCCCTACCCTGCTTAGCTTCCGCGATCGGGCTTATTCAGGGTGGCGAAAATAATTAGGCCTTAATTGTTGATTTACCAGAGCACCCGGTGTCATATTTACTCATACATTTGGACCTGGACCTCTGACCAACCACCTGGACCTTCTGGGTTTGCACTTTAGACACAATTATTCCATCAGAAGAACATCTAGAATTCATTTTCAGTTTAATTAAGGATCTATTAGGGAGGATACTGTGTGTCATTTCCTGTAAAAACAGATAAAAAAAAACTACATCAGCTCTTTGGAAAGGAGAGGCCTGAGTCTGCACATTCCCAATAAAGACACACTGTGACTCCCTGAAAATAATGGACCCAGTGACACAAAGATTTAGAGGTATAAAGGTTGTAATGCAATTAGTGTGCATGTTTTATATTTTATATGAGGTGCACTCAAGTAGCATGTTCTATGCATGATTTAATGGCAATAAAATTAAACATTTCCCTGCAGGACACCCAGTGGCACGTGCCTCAAACAACTTTCCAAAGCAATGATGTCAGTGATTTTAGTAGGCCATGCATACCTACATATATATATATAGTAGATGTGCTACCATGCTGCTTAATAAAACTGTGATTTTTATAGTTAAAGATTGAAACATTTCTGCACATCTTTTCTCTCTTAAAAAGAAAATGTGGGGATGTGTAGTATTATTGTTAGGGGGAGAATTTAAATGTTTGTGTGAAAAAATCAAAGGAATCAAGGCAAGGGAATCATTTAATTGAACTTGATACTACTGCAATTATTTACCCTTGTTTGAGCTTTTGGATAAGAATAAGTAAAGAATAGCATTAATAAATGAAATTGAATATTGCTGAAATAAACTCATACATTAATCCCTGGATGTTTTCATTTTATGTCTGATAAAGCCATTCTGAATCTGGGAAAAAAAAGGGAGAGATTTGCCTGTAGATCAAGAGATGATTTGTACATGAGAACTTATCATTACCATATCTTGATGTTTTTTTTTTTTTTACATCATTAGCATTTTATTTATTGTTGTTTGTTTGCTGCTTTGATAGCAGATATTGAATATTATGCTGACAAAAGTTCACTGACCTGAAATAATTTTAAAAAGAAGGTGGTAAGTGGCACTCCCACTGCTGTCCTACTCCCACGTTCAAACAGTCTAATTTACCATCCATGTATTCTGTCTGATGCACAGTGGACGGCAGCAACACTGACTCATTACAGACCTCCAGCCAGAAGAAGAAACTCACAGCCGTAAAAGTCACGCAATTTCTTCTTCCTCTCTGCTTTCAACCAAAAAGAAAACCATCAACCCAAGAAAGATCCCAACAGCTTCCTATGCTCTTTACTGCAGAGCCTCCAGACAGTATGGAGAAGTCCTCCAATGTTAACCCGCCGAGATCCAGAATGACACCCAGGAAGGAGAGGGAGAGCGGAGCCTCTGTGCCTCCCAGAAGTCACAGACACAGGCCATCGAAGGCAGGCCTGGTCCCAGAGGTATCAACAGTGAGGAAAAACAGGCTACAGAAGGAGAAGCCAGAGACAAATGAGGTGAAGGTGAGATCCACTGTGGTGGACATAGACAGCGTGAGAGAGGATGAGGTCAAGGAGGAGAACTTAGGGCTCCTGGAAGCAGCGGAGCAGGAAGGTAAGTCAAAGCCTGGTACATTGTACTCTACGTGCAGCTGGGGAAAGTTTAGCAGTATTTTTCATGAATTTGTATTATGGGTTGTTTAGGTTTCCCTAGTTTGTTGTTCTCAAGATAAAGAAATATGTGTGACCTGAAATTTTCATAATGTTGAATTTCTTGAACCATACGTTCTGGAAAAGTAAGTACAGATAATAAAATAAATAGTTATGTTAATTCAAGAATGCCATGACACAAATAAATTAAAATAAATTCTAAATAAAATTTAATTTGCAATTACTGCATTTTTTTTGGTCTTGACAAATCGTAACAAAAAAAAAGAAGAATTCAGAAATCTTGGGAGCTCTTAGGAAAATTGCAAATTTACTCTTAATTTGATTTATTTTGAGTATCTCAGTTAGATTTCTTACTCCGTACTGTGGATCTCTGCAGGTCTGAAGCGCAAGAGCCTGGGAGTGTTTGAGTGGCTGCTGATGGTCTTTGTCTTGGCTCTGGTTCTGCTCTTCCTTCCTCTTTCCATCTGGTTCTGTGTCAAAGTATGAACTACACCACAGATCTTACAGAAACCAAACACTACATAATAATCTACATGATTTCTTCAACAGAAATGCAAATTATTAGGTCAAGGAAAAACAACTAAGACACATATGATGGAGTTAAAGGGTGATAAAGGGTGAAAATTGTATCATTCAAGTTTAATCTAAGACGTCTTTTAATGGTAAAAATTGTTTCCACATTTTCCACCTTGACAATAAGTAAAATAATTGGAATAAATAGTGAATATTGGGGATTTTTAGAATGAAAATGGGCTATTTTAAAGAGTTAGCATTTTCACCTCATAGCCATTGTTTAATTTCTAATTCAGCGTACTAGAGTTAACAGCCAACACAACAATGTTAGTGTCCTAAAAGCTGGCCTTCTTCTGTTGTATGTCAATTGGAAACTGCAGCCATCATTGTCTTCCATTCATATGGACTGACTGATGTCTGTCATTTTGAGTGACAGGTAGTGAGGGAGCATGAGAGAGCTGTGATCTTCAGACTGGGTCACCTACTGCGTGGAAAACCTAGAGGACCAGGTTGTCACCAATTACCGTTTTTATTTTTCTATTTTTTACAGTTGACTTGCCAATAATTCTGAGGATGTGTGTCAGTTTTTGGATACCCTACGATTAGTTCAAATGTTTTAGTCATCTCCTTGTTTTCTATCATACAAACATAATATGATAGATAATTATAATATAAAAAATGTAATTTTAGAAATCTGTCCCTAGATCAAACCCTTCTCCCTCCTCTCTCTAGGCCTTCTTTTCTACCTCCCAATCCTTGACGTGTGTCACAAGGTCGACATCCGACTGAAAATGCTTAAGGTTCCTCCCCACAGGGTAAGGAACAATAAACAAAAACACAACTGACACATCACCCCCCCGCAAACTAATTAACTAAAGAATGATAAGGATTTAATTGCATTAGACTGCTGACTTCTTATATGTCTGTACCCAGGTGGTGACAAAGGACTTGGTGAGGCCAGAACTGAGTGCAGTGTGTTATTACCAGATAGAGAACGTGGCTTTGTGCAGCACGGCTCTGTCCAGTCTGACCACAGTGCTGCCGACTCTGGTCCAGTCAGTGGTCAGAGACATTCTCGCCCAACACACATTCAGCCACATCCTGCTGCACAGGAGGAGGATCGGACAGCAGATACAAGCAGCTGTTGACTCTGTTGCTTGCCGCTGGGGCATCAGGGTGGAGAGAGCAGACATGTAAGACTGAAGATACCATTTGATTGTTGAATACTTGTGCAAAACAGTGGCTGCAGGAAAAAGCTCACACAGGGCCTGACAGCAAAACCTCATAATAACAGCTGATGCTTTAAATGGCTGAAGAGAATCAAGATGAGTTTTAAAGAAACCTTTGAGCCCAAAAGAAAGAGGCTGATTTGTACAATACTACACGGTAGCAGTGCATGTGAAAACAAATGCATGAGTGGGCAAAGTATTTTTCCTCTGAAAGCTTTGATTTTTCCAGGTAAACAGCAAAGAGTAATGTAGAGATTTGTAGTGTGCTGTGATCTTCCTGCTGACCAGGCTTGTGTTTGATTTTCTGTCAGAGATGAGCTCAGTTTTCCTGTGGAGTTACAGCAGAGTTTGGCTGCAGAGGCCGAGGCCAAGAGACAACACCAGGTCAGAGTGAGTAACTATACCAGCTTTTTAATAATCTAATGTGTATTGTTTTATACCTTAACGCTTTGTCAAATATTGGATTTAACTAAAGATTAAACTAACTAAGGAACTTAATTATTATCAGCATTATTTCTAAAACTTTTGGAAAATAGATAGAATTATACTGAGGGAAGACTATGTGTACAATTAGAACATGTCTAACTTTGGCAAATCCTCGTGGTAGTATAAAAGACAGTAGCTGACAGCAAAGAAAGCCAGTGGCTGATCTCTGTTCCAAAGTCTTCCAACACGCTGCCCAATGCACCATGGTTTCCGTTTCCATTTCAAACCATTTTTCTATGTTTTTCCAGCCTTGCGTAGCCTTGGTTTAGATGCCAATTGAAGTTTACCTCAGCCTCTGTCGTTTCTGCGTTCTCAGAAGTATTTGTAAAGCAGTCCGTCTTTCCTCCAGGTAAATGCAGCAGACGGGGAGAGAGATGCCTGGGAGGGGTTCAGGGCTTCCCTCCGTCTCCTCCATCCTGCCCTGGTCCTTCCACTCCCCCCAGATCTTCTCGGCGTCAACCCTGATCTCTCATCCCTACCACCCCCTCCTCCCCTTTCTGTGGAAGGAGAGGGAGGGATGACGGACGGGGAACCAGATACAGACTCGCCAATGATGTGACAGATTGTAATGACATGAAAGCTTATTATTGTTGAAATGGTAGCGTTTCAGGAGATTTTGATCATGTTTAAGAAAGTAACTTCCAAGCTAAATGATTTTTTATTTAAGTACAATTTAAAATAAGACTTCATAATAAATGTATTGATGTGCTTTCGCTCTGAAGGGTTTGAGAGCATCTACTGTAGGGTAACTGGGTTTGTGTAACAATTTGACAATTTCCATGTTTTGATAATAAAGGTCCAGAGAAGTCTAACTTTTTCAAATGTAATGCAGAAACTTTATTTTTTGGAAGGAAACAAAAACCAATATCACAAGGTTGAACAAAACCACAGCATGTCGTTATATAAATGGCAACATCACTATATCCATTCTCATACAACAGCCAAGCAGTCTGAATATTGGACAACCTCCCGATACTGGAAATATCTTATACTTGAAAGGTAGTGCTGGTGAATGATGCTTCTTGGTTATTCTAGTTTTTTTTCTTCCTGTGTGCTACACTATCTTATAAACTTTTGAGACAGTACATGTGTTGGTAATGTGCATCAGAAGTCATAATACCCTTTCCCTTATGGATGTGATTGTGATGGAGTGCAACAACACAAAAAAAAACACATGAAACATAAAACCCTAAAAGCGATTTTACAAATAACTGGACAGTCCCATACATACATAAGACGTTGTAACACCTCCTGATCCCATGTCAGATCACCGTTTCTTGTTCTTTTTGGTGCTGGTTGTTTGTTTGGCTTCAGAGGTGGTTTTCTTTGGAGGAGCTGGGGGTGTTACTGGTGGTGGGGAAGGTGGTGGGGTTTTCTTTTTCTCTGAAACACAAACAAAGACATGTACCACCTTTAAGCTTTAATACTTTTATTGTTACTTTCTCAGTTAAAAGTTTGTCGAGTTTTTTTGTTTAGTCGGTACCTTCACTTCTTTTGGGCTCCAGACTAGACCGACCCTGCAGTTGTCTCTCCAGGTCCTGAATCTTCTCCAGCGCTGACTGCAGGGCTTCCTCAGCCTTTAGTGCTCGCTGCTCGGTACTCTGGACCCGCAGCTCTGAATCCCTGACGCACACATGGAAAGAACACTAACATAGGTGTACTTTGCACATCCGCAAGTAAATAAAAGGCCATTTCTGAACAACCACAGACACTCGGCTGATGTGTAGTCTATATACACAACGTTCCACTTCAGGGATTGCTCCGGTGCTGCCGGAAATTCTGCCGGATGGCCCTCATTTAGGCCGGATGTCTGTTACCTAGGGCTGTCTTTGTGTTGGCATTTTAAACTCCGGTTGATTTATGAGGACTATGGTTAACTGCTCCTCAGATCTCTGCAGGGTAAATCGAGATAGCTAGCAGACTATCTGTCCAATCTGAGTTTTCTGTTGCATGACTAAAACGACCTACACATGTTCCACCAAAACAAGTTACTTCCCAAGGCTATTTTGCAAAGGCGCCGTTGCGCCTTACGTCGCTTAGCGCCGCCCAAGACGGTTGTGATTGGTTTAAAGAAATGCCAATAAACCAGAGCACGTTTTTCTCCCATCCCGGAATGCTGTGTGGACTCGCCAGACCCTCCTCCGCAGCGCTGTGAAGGAAGGTCTGGCAATGTGAGACTAGCTGATGTGTGGACATTCAACAAACTTATTTCCACAATGCTTGATGGTTACTGAACTCGACAGAAACAGTTGTATAATTGTTTGTTTGTTGCCCTTCTGATGGGATTTTGCTTACTAAACTCCAAGTCTGAGAGGTGTAAAATTGTCCTTCTGACTAATTTTGAGAAGTAATACAAAAGCATGGATGTTTAGCCATGGTGGTACTGGTAAATGTGATGTGATTGATGTATATATATATATATATATATATATATATATATATATATATATATATATATATATATATATATATATATATATATATATATATATATATATATATATATATATATTATATCAATCACATCACCTTTTTAGTGTTTTTCTTCCCCTTATGTTCTCCCAAAATGTCAAAAGGGACGATATCAATGTATATCCAATTTGTCCTGGCTATTGGCTCATTTGTGTCACACAGGAATTGTAGTTTCTTTATTGTTTAAAATAACCACTGGGAAGCTTGCATGAGCAGCATTTACCAGTACCACCATGGCTAAACATCCATGCTTTTGTATTACTTCTCAAAATTAGTATATATATATATATATATATATATATATATATATATATATATATATATATATATATATATATATATATATATATATATATAAAATCACAGCATTACAAAAATACATGTGTTCCACTCAACGATAAGAAAGTTAACTTACTGCAGTTCCTGCTGCAGCAATCCTACCGTGGTCAGATCACTAAAAGCTTTCTGGGCTTCTTCTGTTGTTGGGCATACAACCAGCTCAGGCTGACAGACAGAGACAGATGGGCAGATTATTCAACTCTATACACAATTAGGCATGCCACTAACACTGAAAAAATGTGTGATTTCATTGTCTGACCCCATTCAGGTGGACACTGCTCTCTCCCAGCTTTCTTTGTGTAATGTTTCCATCATAGCTAATCAGCTTCACCACTGGGCTTTCACAAACCGTTAGCTCCCCCTGCTGGACAACAACAACAATAACACCACTTTATTTTAGTTTTATACTGTAGCCAGGGCCACACTAATAAAAAATGTCTCAGTCAACTCTTCACCATGCTGTCTGCTGGAGAGACAGGGACATCACTGCTGGAGCCGGGGTCAGCCTGTCGGACGGGCAGCTCCACAGGACCGCCTCTCAATCCTGAGCGCAGGATTATACAGGTCTCCACCAAATCAATGCACTCCCTCTGAGGACGGACATAACAACACACACCACAGTACTCATGTAGGTTTGCTTAGCTGATCTTACCCTAGTCTGTAACTGCAGTATGGCTATGGAGGTTTGTATTGTTTAAACACACGAATAGTAAAACAGAGCTGCTGTTCGGTCTCAAAATTGAAATTAGGTTTGATACCATCTGTTCTATGCTATTTATTTAATTCTGCATCAAAACTTTGTTTACCTGTAGCTTTTTGCACTCATTCATCTCATTTTCAGCCTCAACGTCATGTGAATTCTGCAGAATCTGCTCCTCCAGAATCAGTTTGCAAGAGCTGGAGTCACAAAAAAACATCCTGAAGAAACTCCCCCTCTGCTGATCCATTCAACCTTAAAGTTACTAAACATACTTTAGCCACCATTTCATTTCTGTGTTGTTAGTTAGTATGTATAACATAAAGAGGTTATCACTGCCCTCTGTAGTAAAATGAAGTTCAATACTGTAAGACAACAGTGTTTACTTATTGTACCATGCACTAATTGTTAGTTACTCTGGTTAACAGCATCTGCCTAACAGCAAATTGTAAAAACGGGTAAAAACTTCTGGTACCTGGTGATGTATGTGGAAAAAAAGTTCAGTTTCTCAGCCAGCATCTTGGCATCCTCATCCAGTGTCTGTAGTGAGATGTTTGTAATGTATTGGTGTTCCTGTTCTTGGTTGTGGTCCTCGCTATGGTCAGGTACCATGAGGAGCAACAGATCCAACATCCAGCGGGTCTGAGCCATGTGAATAGAACTGACCTGGGTGGAGAGGAAACACAAAAACTCAAGTGAAGCACCATGTAACATTAAAGCAAACAAACACATTCATTACATATATAATATAGTAAATGTGGTTATTTTTGGTCACATACCGTCAGACAGCGTTACAGCCCGCACGGAGATGAGAAGGGTATGTATCAACTTGTCTTACTCTGGGGGTTACGGTGAATAAGCTAAATTCCCAATAAGTCGGCGTGTTCCTTTAAGAGTTTTTTTTTTTATTCGGATGTATTATCTGTGCAATATCTGAACAACACATTCATAGAGCTGATGTGTTTGCTCCAAAACACTTGACAGAAATTTGACTTAAGTGACATTGTAGTTTTGAAACCTTTTCAAAATGTGTGTTGACCAAACCTGGTTGGTACTGACCTCCTCACTAAGTCTCTGCTTCTCACCATCAGTGAAGTTGGAGAGGCTGGTTATGAACTGCTGGACATTGTGTAACACCTTTTCTGTGTCTGTACTGGTTGAACAAACAAACACACACAACATAAACGGGAATATTTAAATTTCAGAATTAAAACGCATGTAGTCTTAATTTCGTCTCATCACAGATCAGAAGTGTTTGATTCACAAACACATACAGAACACCAAATTTCTTGCACTGAAGAACATTCAAAATGTTTCATCCTAGGAGTATATTTACAAACTTACCTACAGAATGCTGATAAATTAGGCCTCTGCTTTTTCATTCAATCCAATAGTTTAGCCTTACTATAACTTACTATATGTCAAGCTTGTTTTTGTCCTTTTCGTTCTCTGTATGCGTGCTGGAGACGTTCTGAAAGGCTTTTTCAGCCAAACTCTGCCAATCGCGCAGCGCCTTCTCCATCTTCAGCCAGTCAGAGATAGACATCATCTCTGGCCGTCCAATCACTGTACCAAGCTTGGAAACTCGGGACTCCATCAACCCGAGCAGTGACATGAGCTCTCCGTGGATCCCTGAAACAGCATGGCTCATATCAGTTTCAACACTTAAGTCCATATCTTAAGGATTATAATGAGACCCATTACAGCTTTTGCTGATTGCTCACACACTTGTCGCGGAATGTGACTCATTGTGTCAAAACTCTTCATACAAGCCAAATAGGACACAACACTTGGAGAGAAATGTCTCACTTCTATGTCAAAATGAAACTCTGCAATCAAAACTTAACAATCCATTTTCAAAATGGCATTTTTGCAACAAAATAAGACACATATGCAACTGTTGAATTACTCTTTCAAAGCAGCAACAACACACTGATGTACATTATACAAAACACTGCTCTCTTTAGTACTTTGTATACCTATTTTCTCATACAGGCTTTTGTAAAAGATTGTTCTAGTACAGAACCGCTACTTACAGTTCAATGAACGCAAAAATAGAAAGGCTTCAGAAAAAAATATATAGTTTATTTTTTCCCATTGCAGGTTTTTACAACAAAAAACACAAAGAAAAGTAGAATTATAGTAAATAATCCATACAATATGTTACTATAAACAAACAATAAAATAATTGCAGTATATTACAGAGCAATGGTTAACAAAAAATTGTATTGTAAAGGATGAGGTGGATGGTTTATAGATCCCTCCTAGTTAGGGTCTGGCCATATCACCTCATTCAAATCACAGCAATATCATCCCTGGTTAGGCAACAGGGGAAATATCGCCTTGCGCGCCGTATCACAAAAGAAGTGAGTTCACCTGAGGTCCATTTATAGTGCTGAGGTTCAAACTGATTTGTGTTCACTTACTGTCAAAGGGTTTTCATGTGTTTGGGTGTGTTGCCAATTTCAGATAGTGTTTAGCATTTTGAATAGAAGTATTTTCCCAATGATTGCAAGAGTTTTCATTCTTGAACAAAGTGTCTAATGTAATGTATTGTGTAGCGTTGCAAGAAGTGTGTTGCAGAATTGCAAAGCAGAAAACTTGTTTGTACTTTTGCCTTTGTTGTTGATGGTTACAAAAGTTGAAGGTCCCATGGCATGAAAATTTCATTTTATGAGGTTTTTTAACATTAATATGCGGTCCCCCAGCCTGCCTATGGTCCCCCAGTGGCTAGAAAATGGTGATTGGTGTAAACCGAGCCCTGGGTATCCTGCTCTGCCTTTGAGAAAATGAAAGCTCAGATGGGCCGATCTGGTTACCTCCCCTTTCTCTGCTTTGCCCGCCCAGAAAATTTGGCCCACCCATGAGAGAGAGAGACATCATGGCTTTCAAACAAGCAAAGTGGCAGTTGGTCAAGGCCACACCCCCACCCTCCACCTTGCCCCCCCCCCCTCTCCTCCTCAATAGCTACAGACACAGAAATGGCACATACTAAGGAAAGCTCATTGTGGGAATGGCTCTAGTGGCTGTAATTCTGCACCAAGGCTGAATTTCGGGAAAGAGACTTCAGATACAGTATTAGGGGACCAATATGGTCTATATAAAAGCATCCAAAGAGCACCATGTCATGGGACCTTTAAGGTTTTGATGCTTTTGTCTAAGCATTTTACTAAAAACTGTAAAATATTAGGAAAAATACTAAAGACAGATATAGGAAGATTCTGTGACTATAGCTTGTGTGTGTGTGTGTGTGTGTGTGTGTGTGTGTGTGTGTCAGGAGCACACACCGTGACATTCACCAAGGTCCTGATTTTGCAGATTTCAGCAGTTTTGTTCATTTACAGATATCCTTTTGGACAACAGTCAAGCAAAAACTAAAGCAGTGCCAGGTAAAAGTGTATACTTTTACTTACCTGTCTGCAGGCATCAAAATCACAGTTTCTAGCTCATTTAAAATGATTCAAAATGTTGTCTATTATCAGCCCTCACCATTCTCTCCAGTGATCTGGGTGTCCAGCTGTTTGAGGAGATCAGATAGGACCCTTTCCAGCTCTCTTAGGGCCTGTTGGCCTTCACGGGGTTCACCCTCAGGAAAAGGGTGTCTTCTGAACAGCTCAAGGCTCATATTCAGCCATCTTTCCTGGACAAGGCCAAGCTCGTTCAGTGTCTGCTGGCAGAAAAGCAGCTTCTCACCTTGGTAGTGGTCACATAGGAGGGCCAATGTCTGCAGAGTAAAAGGAAGACAGATGAGGACTTTAGGACAACAAAAGAAAATTTGCTGTTGACTAGACATACCGTATGAAACTCATTTTAACATATCCACTAGATATTTGGAATATAATCTAAAAGAAGGAGGCCAAAATGGCCACTACCTTATGAGACAGAAAAATACATTAGACATGCTTAAAAACAACATACTAGTTAGTCCTGGTTGAAAGACTGTGTAAACATCAAGTGTTCAATGACCACAATGAGAAAAAACATTGACAGAGGAAGTAAATTTACTGTCTTACATTTGACCACTGCTTCAAATCAGCATGAATCTTTTCCAATGAAGCTTTCTCATATTTTGGGGTAGGACACCTTGAAAGAGAGCATTTGGCAAAATACACACAGTGATCATCACCTCTTCCATAAATTGCTCTCAATGACTGCTGGTTATTGACACTATAGGCTACTGGGTTTTCCAGAAAATCCTTTTTTCTATAAATGATGGTACTTTGCTTGTCCTTACTTGTTCTGTGTGGTGCAGAAGGCGAGCCACTTGGCGATGCCTTGCTGGATTGCACTGATCTTTTCACACTGAGCATGCTCAGTCTTCTTCAGCTGGGACATGAAAGCAGTCAGCTGCTCTTTCCAGTAGTCACTAAGCTCCATGATGATATTCAGGTCCTCTGTGTCCTACAGCAGGATGGTCACTGTCATAGTCAGAGTGTAATTGAACCACCAGGGATATTTCCAAAGAGTCATCTGGGGCGTTTGGTGTTTTTGCCATGAGCAATACAAAAAGTGTTTCAGAAATAATAGGAACTGAATTGTTACCTTCAGAGTGAGGTAAAGGCTGCAGTGCTCAGCTGTCTTGAACCAGCTCTGCTCGATGATATGCAGCCGACTGATCAGCTGCAGCTTCTTCAAACTGATCACCTGACAATCACAGCAAAATCTGATCCTTACAACCCATAAATCATAGTGAGCCTACCAAGTGAGCCATATCTATACATATAGTCTATATGGACGATAGTCCACTTTCGGGATTGTTTGGGTGCCGTCGGAAATTCCGCTGTATGTCCCTCACCTTCCCCTTTCTTTGTGTTGGCATTCCGATTATGAGGAGTAACTGCTCATCAGATCTCTGCAGGCTAAATCAAGACAGCTAGCTAGACTATCTGTCCAATCTGAGTTTTCTGTTGCATGTCTAAAACAACTTTCGTTGATGTTCCATCAACACAAGTTCCTTCCCGAGGCTATTTTGCAGAGGCACTGTCATTGTGTCCGGTGCTTAGCGCCGCCCAGGACGATTGTGATTGATTTAAAGAAATGCCAATAAACCAGAGCACGTTTTTCTCCCCTCCCGGAATGCTGTGTGGACTAGCCAGACCCTCCTCCGCAGCGTTGTGGAGGAGGGTCTGGCAATGCAAGACTACTATCCATATAATAAAACAATCCATGTTGATATCTTTCGCATTCCTTCTGATTCCACAAGCCAAAGTCAGTTATACTATTATCTATTCTGCGTAACAGCACACCAGCACCATCAAATGAAACTAACACACAAGTTGAGTCCAATTGAAAGAAAGAAACTCCATCATGGCTCACACACCTTGAGGGCGAGGCAGAAGGTGAGCTGTCTCCAGCAGTCTCTCTCCTCAGTCATCTGGAGCAACTGAGCCTCAAGGCGACCCCTCTGCAGCTCATACAGCTCGTGGTAACCCTGGACCACACTGAGAAGAGCACATGGACCATTTGAAAAGGGAACACCTGGTCACATGTTGTACTTTTGCACTGCGTGCTTACTGAAATGCTGCTGCTGCTCCATCTCAGAATAAAATGTGCCTTAATCAGTTTTTTGCTCCATCGTATCTATAATTTGAGTCTCTTATACCTTTTTTTAAAAGTAATAATTAAGGACTCAATAACCACTACGGTGTACATTACAACAGGGTTACACTGATAGCAGTACCCGGTAGCTAGTACGTCTATAAGTAATTGCTTCTACAGTGTTTTTGTAGATTTTTTGGATCAAGGCATAAATACATTTTGCTTGAAATAAATCACTTATATCGACCAGATAAATAAGCTTCATAATGTTCACGCTGGTGAATTTTGGAATGCATCAACTTAACGAAAATGTGACCTTGACTGAATGAACAATAGTTCAATTCAGACCTACGAGGGACTGACTCTGAGTTGGTGTGAGTCTGCTCAAGCGCCCCAGCCAGCTGCAGGTGAGCGCGCTCCGCCTGCTGGGAAACAACGGCATCATGGTCTCTGACTCTGGACAGTTCCCTGTGAAAAAGGATGCACACCCACACACACACACACACACACACACACACACACACACACACACACACACACACACACACACACACACACACACACACACACACACACACACACACACACACACACACACACACACAAAAACACATTTCTCATATTCACACAATGAGTAGAGTGCAATTATTTTCATTTCTTGCATTTATTATTTCCTATTTAGATATAATCACTCTATGAACATGTTCCAGTGCATAACAGCACATAGTAATTGTATTCATCATGACCCTGCAGCCTGGGACTTGACCTACATACATGTTGAGCTGCTGGATGGATGTCTTGATGTGGTGGATCTCCTCAGTTAGCCGGCGGTCCAGAGCCCGCTGCGCCACTGTCTCAGTGTGTAGAGCTTTCAGACGGCTGGGGATTCGCTCGAGCAGGGACTGGTAGCGCTGTCTGGACACATACACACACAAGAGCTGATGGGAAAAAGGCTTCCTTGCATCATTACTGGAAAAGATTTTCTGAAAATGTCAAAGTTCTTCCAAACTATCTGTCAAAATACGTTTCAGAAATAACTTGATGTAACAAAAAGGTAACATAGTTGCAGAACCGTGCTTTATTTTATTTTATTTTATTATTTACATCCATATTAATTAACCATTAACTCCTTCAACAAGGGGTGCTGTCCTAATGTATTGGCTGCTAACCTGAGTTTGGCTAGCAGCTGTCCTCTTTCAGCACAGCCCACGCTGACCTGCCTGATCAGTTCGTGGAATACAATGTTGTAGATGTTCTGCTCAACCTGCACCAGCTCCAGCAGACCCTCCATCTGTAAGACATTTCCTTGCACTGTTTCTAATAGCTTTAGATGGCTATAAGAAGAATCTCCAAGCACTTTTGTTTTTCATATACACATTTTACATCTTTAATTATGTAGTGGTTACCACTCGAAATGAACGCATTCTAACAGTACACTCGGAACATTGTGTTTTTGAAGAGGCAGGAAGCAATGCACATAAATATCCAAATCTGTATAAAAGCAGCCCAAAATCCTGATATTGCACCAGTATTTATTTTTCTCTGTACATAAATGCAGCACAGCACTAGTGTCAGCCATAGAGGCCAGATCGCCCTGCGTCTGTCTACCTGGGAGAGTTCTGTCAGCTCCTCACTCTGCTGATCCACTCCGGCCTTCTCCAGCATGTCGTCCATCATCCTCATCAACTGGACCACTTCCAGTCTGCCACTGGGCCTCCTGGACACTCAGAACATACACACATCCCTTATCTTACCAGCACTTTCCCTGACCTAACAGTACACAGTATTTCCTACTATTAAGCTGTACCATTCCTAATACAGACAAAAAAATCTCCCAGTGAAGGCTACTTGACTAAAGTTTATCTGTAAATTAGACAAAATCATGTTTTTTTTTTAACTCACAGCGAAGGAAAGACCCGTAGCTTCTGCTCATCATCTTGTAGCTGCACTGTGAACGCACTGAGGAAGAGAAGCAACATGGAAGTTGAAAGAAATATTTAAATCCACTGATAATATGATGGTGCACAGTTAACATGAAGTATTTGAGCAAAATGAAGCAGACTCACTCCTCAAAGAACTCAAGGCTCCGCAGCCCTTTGTTTTTCACAATGTGATATTCTTCTGGGATCAGACTTTCTGAGACACTCAAGTTCTGAAAGATGTGTATAGATGAATGGCAATAAATGTGAGTTTGAAGTCAGTACTAGTACAGTAAATCACAGTATTTGTAAGACAACCGTAAAACCTTCTACTACTGATTATGAAAAATCTATTTGAATTTCTCTCCAAACTTTAAAACAAAATTTCAAGTTACTGGAATACTGATCTAAAAGTATGGACAGACTAGTTTGAATCTGCATTGTATCCCTTTAATAGTTGTCTACTTTTTCCCCTTTTGTGCTTTTGGGAGATTAAAATATAAAGTTTTGTGGTTGTTGAGCAGGGATATCTGGTTTATTTGTCACATCTGGTTAATTGTGTTATGTTGTAGTTACTGCTTTTGATTTTGTGTTAAACCACATATTCTGCTAAGAAAAAAACTCTATCTGGTAAATTATGAAAAACTGAAAATGCAAATTAAGGCACATTCTCAGGCCCTACTTATTTTTGCCACACATGATTACAAGGCTAGAAAATCCAAACAGGTCAGCCTAGACAGCTTACCTGCGTGTCTCCAATGCCACTCCTTTCAGTCAGTGGTGGGAGGGGTGTTGTCTTCCTCTGGGTTACCACAGCATCACACAGGAATGAAATATCCCTGTATAGACACCGTCCAAACAGAAAAGAAAGAAACATGCACATCCAGCCGTTTTAGGTCATCTGCAGATTGCAGCAAGCTGAATTTGAGACTTTTAAAGACATCTGTTGCCCTGATTTCAGACAGAAACTAAAATTTGTTTGGCTCTGCTATGTGTCCAGTTATGAAAGTGCAAAATCAAAATCAAGCTGAGCTCGTATTAACCCTATCCTGTATTAGTGTCAAGAGTAAAAACACATAAATGTGTTGCAATAACTACTGATACAGCTTATCCATGTCATGTTTATTAGATATCAAAACACTACAGACTGATTTTTAGTTCAAATGAAATCTTTGGGGAAACTTCATAGTTGCAACAACAATGTTGCTTATGTCTTGTTTGTCTAGCTGACCTGCCGGCTCCAGTCAGGGATGTTGGCTGCTCCAGAAAGAACTTGTATTTCTTGCGTCCGAGCTGGTGATGCCAGACTGCATCCGGCCGTCTGATTCCACATCCCTGTATTCAAAGTCATCTTAGGAACACAAGTGTGAACTATTGTGAAGATATAAATGGAGGTTGAATGTACCTTGCAGTGCCGATGGTGTGCAGTGTGCCCCAGTGTGCTCCTGCTGCAGACAGTGGAGGTAAGGCTGACCAGCAGTTCATCTGGGATGATGTGGTTGTTGACAGGAGGAGGTTGTGTCTTCATGCTCTCTGCTGGGACTTGAAAATTCAGTTCTGCCACTGAAAGAAAAAAAAAATCAAACTTAAATAAACCAGTAGGTGTATATGTATTTTAATTCCAGCTGAATGGAAGAGTGTTTGGGTAATCTGGGAAGCAATAAGTGATAAGATGTGCCATGCATTTCAAACAATGTGATTTAAATGTTTATTTTCTCTCAAGAAACTATTTTCTTTAAAATTACACAAAAACAAATTAATCTTCCAATGATTGTACTTTCCATCAATAGTTGTAAACAACATCCATTGTTTACAACTATTGTTGTGATACTTGTGATGAGGATATAGCATAGTTGTGTTAATTTGAGTGGAGAAAGTGTGACTTGTGACCATAGACTGTAGCTATATCAATAATATTAATAATATACAGTCTATGCTTGTGACGTTATTTATCTTTGAGAAATACCGATAGTTAGCATGTGACTGTATTATCGAATCAAAGGTTTGTGGCTGTAACGTTATCTAGCTACCTAGCTAATTTACTGTCTGTGTGAGGTGATGTGTGCCGTGCCAATATAAGTGACTTATGTTTTGTTTGTTTATCTACCATCTGCTTAGCTAAGCAGCTAGCCTCCCCCCCCACGACTTTACGCTAACGTCACCTCTGGTGTCCAGCACTGGCTCCGGCCTCGAAGAACTTGGCGCTGAACTGGCTCTCATGGACGTAGACATCATGCTGGACTCACGGTGGAGATGTTACCTTAATGTTTCGGCTATCAAATTCCGAAACTATGACAAAGTAATTTGGCCGAGAACCTAGTGTTATTTGCCAAAAAGTAAAAATACACCGTCCCTTTCACTCGTCCTCTGAGGTCCAACTTCCTGGTCGCGTTGCCATGGGAACGCCCAGCGCCTTCTGTGAAAACACTAAAGTTTAGTTCATTTTGATCAGAACAGGGCAGGCTACATATCACCTCTTTGTAATCAGTTCATAAATGGAGCACAAAATAGACACACACACACACACACACACACACACAAAAAAAAAAAAAAAAAATATATATATATATATATATATATATGTTACCTACATTTAGTGGAGTCCTATGAGATCATAGACAAGACAAAATCCTATTCGAGGCGTTTTAGAATTTAATCATTAAAATAAGTAATATATCAACAATTACGTTTTTTGATATCTAAAATAAATCCGACATTTAAATGCTTGATATCAACCGTCAAAATACATTTTGATCTTTTTTTTTTTTTTAAGAATTATCCTATGGCTTTATTCTTTAAATCAATAATTGCAATAATTAAATTGTAATCAATGATTCTGAAAAGAACTTATTCTTTGATTCACTCACTCCTATTTCTATTTTCCATTAGGCTAATTCTCAAAAATTGATCAATAATTGATTTGTTATATCAACAGGCTATAAGGCCTAATATTGGGATTTTAAAAGATGTTTAATTTGTTTGTTTTTTGTTTTGTTTTTGTTTTGCCAAATGCACGTACTTTAAGGCTACGTAGTCAAATATGTAAATTATAGTATTTGGATACTCTTAAGTAGGCCTATCTAAACCCATTTCTGTGATATTTAGGCTAAATGTTATTCCTTCAGTTATCCTTCTGTCCATGCAGTGAGATTGCTGTAACTCCCTCCCATGTATCCGTCACTGCCCGGCTCTGCACGGGAGGGTGTGTGTAGCCTTTTGAACGCCACTCTGTGGTCTTTTTATTATTTCATGCGTGATGGAGGCTCTCGATGGTGCTCCATCAAGAAGAGAAGTGTACATCAAGTGGATCTGGAGTTGACAACAGATGAGTCGCGGCAGGCATGCAGGAGCAGAGCGATCCGTGTATGACAAGACTTCAACACAACGATCAGGATGATTTCCTGTCACGATTATGGATTTAATTCGCTATAATCATTTTGAATTACTTGCATGCACAATTCTCATCTCATCACTGTTTGTGATAGATGGTAAGTGACTTCTTCTCACGGGAGTTTCCGTTTTCAGTTATTGTTTACCATACTTATTTGATGTGATGCTGTAGGCTTGCTGTATAATCATCATGCATTCCCCTAGTTCACTAATTAGTATTTGTAGAAGTAGTTTCATAGAGTTTTTTTTGCATTTGAACACCTGCCTGAACATGTTTTGAAGTAGCCTACAACACTACTATTTCAAAACGTTAGTTTTTTTTTTAAAACTGTCTTGCAAACCTTTCGTTAAACCTTAATATTAGAACAGTCTAGGCTACACATTAATACCAGCTTCTGTGTTGTTGAATTTGAGTAATTGGCTTGCATTTTAACCAGTCCATGCTTGGAATATCAATTACGACTGTGAGAGTTGACATCATGGTGATCTCTACACATTTTCTAAGGACAAAAAGAAATCTAACAATGGGGGGCGCAGCGTAGTGACCAATGAGGGGTGTGAGGATTGGGGAGGAGTTGGGAGTGCGCAGTTAAGTGATGGGACAAGGGGGAGGCACTTTATGTCTCTGTGGCTCTACAAGACACCCAACAATAACATGTCTTCTTATCACCACTGAAACAAACAGACAGATACACCAGCAACATGCATCTGTCAGGTGACCCACATGTGCTATTTGAGGGCATCCAGATAGGACCACACAAAAGACCCTTAGAAGCAATTTGCATATGAAAAAGCTTACATGCTGTGGGAGGGGATGTGAGGTTGGCTGGAGCTGTGTCACAAATGTCTCAAATATAGACAACAGGCCTGGCTCTGAATCCTCTGAACTCTGCCTCAGGGGAATACTGAAAGACCAGTGGATTCAGTAAAGAGTAAACACACACCACCTGTCATGGTTTCCTAAAAAATGCATGTTTAGTCATTGGCAATTTCTTTCTCCATGGTTATAAGAGTCTGTGTTTTTGTAGACATAACGTATATACACTTCTGCAACATGCCTCTAATCTGGTCTGAATTTACTGGCTGATCCTTGTTTTAATGAAAGCTAATATAGGCATATGGTCCGAGCATCACTATGATCTCCATCACACCCACAGGACACTTGGCCCATACCTCCAAGTCAAAGTCTAGACATGTATAAGCTGCTCGTAGAGAACCCTGCCAACTGTCTGTAAAATTGATTGACCTCCACCAATGACAGAAGATTGCACTCTTCTACATCTTTTTAGTCTGCACTCAGCCTGATTGTGCTCTTGAGGCATGATTACTCTGCGTGATTATCATATTATATATTTGGAATATATCTGTATATCACTGTGGCTACATTTGTGGCCCCCAGCTTCATAATGATGTTGAACCAATGCAATACACACTTTCAAGGCTTTAAGTGTGGCGCAGTGTGATTATCATCTAATAGAGGCACCACTTGTTCAGCTGATTTGAAGCCTCCTTTTTGTGGCATCATGCCTCTGTGGCCCCTCATGCACATACCATGGATTACGAGGATCGTTGCCTCTGAGCTACTCCCATTTGTTCTGCCCGAAGTATGACAATTTTGAGATGCCTCACGGTAGCTATTTGTCTTTGATGTTTTCTTGCATGTGTATACGCGAAAGGGGGGAAATCTCAAGTTAGACATGATATATGATTTGAGAGTTAGGAAGAGTGAGAAAATGCATCATCATAGGATCGAGGTTCTCAAACTGTTTTTGGTTTTCAGGTCACAGTGAAACTGTTTAACCTATTAAATCTTGCTTGACCAGCACCCATGAAAAATTACATAATGAGTTTGAAGTTTTTTCTTAATTTGAAAAAGCATCAGTGTTGGAACATCCAAATGCTGAATTATTATTATATTTTCTATATAATTGATGTTTAAGGGGTTTAAGAAGTTAAAGACATTTGCCAAAACGTACCTTAAAATGCATTTGTTTTGAGATTTGAGAAATTAGCTGTCGAGATTCTAGAAAATAGTATCCTACAACTACTGCACATTCCATTGCCTGAGTTGGTGCTCCCATAACTTCCCCAAACATACCATTTTAATCATAGTTCTAGACATGTTGAGGTTTGGAATAGCCTATTTCCTAGAAATCAACACCATCAGTTAATTTATGCCTAGCCTAATTAACAAATGTCTACTTTTATGAGGGAAGTCATAAAAGTGGTGGAGTCTGCTATTTGCATATGAAAGATGTCTATGATAAGATGAGAGTCCTTGGATTGCAAGAATATTTATTGTTTTTTAAATGTGTGATAAAATCCATGATCACGAAAAAGTTCAAAGTTGAATTACAAAAAATAGTAAATGAAAGCTGTAATCTCGACGTTCATTTAAATACACGTCTGTTGTCATTAAGTGAACTGCAGTCAGCGTCCTGTTGCTCGCAGGCATGCTCACACTCCATAGTCACGAGCAAGCATCCTGGGCATCAAGCAAAAAAATAAATTACAATCATATTTAGAATAACGTTACTATCAGTAATGTTCCTACATATTATTTGAACTATTGTCTCCATGAAGTTGGGGAAGATGTCACCCTGTAAGTTCACCCATTGGCAATACAAAGCAATTAATATAGACACATATAGTTACATATAGACACACTGATTAAGTCATACACAGTGTAAGAATTATTGCTTTTCATTGATGTTTCTGGGGAGGATCAAGAGCTGATCCTCTAATTCGGGGGTCTTCAACAGTTTTCAAGCCAAGGACCCCTTATCTGAGAGAGAGAGATGGAGTAGAGGTCCCCTACTTCATATATTGTATAACATTAAGTTGCATATCAAACTGGGCCTACAATAAAAGCGTAAAGCAGGGGTCTTCAACATTTTTTAAGCCAAGCACTTAACTGAAAGAGGGACCCCCTAATACATAATTGTAAAAAATTAACCTGGGCCTACAATAATGCGTTTCTGCATACAATACTAAGCTATTAAAATAATAATTGTTGGCTACCTTACCTATGGGCCAGTAAGCCTATTATCAATTTAAAAAGATTTAACAAATAGGCATATTTACATTTGCTAATAATATGTTAGATTAGGCCAATTTGGTGGCCCCCCTGCAGTAACTCTGAGGACCCCCTAGGGGCCCCGGACCCCCTGTTGAAGATCTCTGCTCTAATGCTCTAACTCACTGAAATGAGACCTAAACCCAGAGCTCTGGCAGCATGGCATTAATGTCTTGCTGATTAAAACACAGCATAAAGGAGTAAATGCCTAAAATCTTCGGGGCAACGCCTTCGGTTGGATGCTGTCACCATGGAAACAGATTGAACGCTAAAGCCAAACAGTGGCAGTTAGCCATGAAACCTTGAGTGGCCCTTCAATTTAAAGTGCTTGTACTGACAGCTGCTAGATTGTTTTAATCAAATCTAAACAGAAATTCTAAGAGCTTCATGCCAGACATGATCAAACTAAAATAGCGATCAAGAGCATGTCTGCTCCATCAATGTACATCGATGCAAACAATTGTTACATAGTACAGAGGAACAATTGAGTCATTGAAAGGGATTGATTGGACTGTATTCTTTGTGTCACATAGCTTCTTGAAGAGTTTGACATGCTGATAGGGAGCTACTTTTCTAATCTAATATTACTTAATAAAGTCATTTTTACAGTAATGTAGATAAAAACAGATGTTAAAAAGTAGAGTATGTTTTATCATGTCACCAACGCATTTTTAGTTGTAACAACCCATTGTTTTGCTCCAAGACTAAAAGAATTCATATGAGAAATAGCATATTGCAAATTATTATTACTTTTAAATACTGGTTTTGTTAATCTGTAAAGCCTAAGTGATGTTCTGTGATATTAATATTTTTGAAATGTGATCTGTTCATAGGTGCATCTCCTGACCTGCAGCCTCCACCAGAGGACCAGTGCGCTCCAAACCCATGCCAAAACAAGGCAATATGTAGAAGCCGTGGGGACGGCTACTCATGCTACTGTGTGCCGGGGTTTCAGGGCGCTCACTGTCAGATTGACGTGAATGAGTGTGTTTCACAGCCCTGCAGGAACGGGGCCACCTGTGTGGACAGAGTGGGCAGCTTCTCCTGTCTGTGTTCTCCTGGGTTCACAGGTGAGTGGAAAGAACGGCGCTGGGTATCCCAAGAGCATCTTAAGAGTGAGACCACATAATTTGGATTAATTTAAAAGAAAATGTGTGAAATGTTGAATGGGGTCAACATAGGTCATCCATGTTGTGACAGAGCTGCTAGCATGGCTGTAGACTCTTGCTTTCATATGAGTCTGGCCAAGTGGGAGTTTAATATGATAATATAATAATAATATTATAATATTTGAAAACCTAAACCTACTACATCTGATGTGGTGATTTATTCAATATCTTATTGGGATATATCATATCCCAATAAGATATTGAATAAATCTCACACCTTTATTTGCAATTTTTGCCCTGCATCATGTCTGGATCTTATTTTTATTTTATCTTCTTTTATGTTTCAAATCTACTTTTTTTTTTTTTTTTTTATTCATTTTAATAAAGAATAGATGAAATAGCAAAACCCCAATGGATCAATCTGCTGAAAGGAGCCTGATAGTATTATGACATAGCATAGGCAAAACAAATTCAATGACTCAATTGTCACCTATTTCAATGTTCAGATGGTTTACTGCATTTAGGCAGTCTAAAATCATGTATTGTTAGTTGTATTTAAACTCATTAAGCTTCCATTCTCATCTTTCTCCAACATTGCATGAAGACAATACGATTTCTTTTAGTGCAGGGACAGATTTACCGATATATTATATACAATGTACTGTTTTTAGAATTGCTAACAGCTGCAGGAGCCTTGCCGTGAGATAAAAGAGCAATCAACACATGATCACAGCCAGGACACATGAAAGCTTTGTTCATTTTTGCCCCCTGCCCTCAGTCTATGTAGCAGGCTCACTCGCCCTTTGACATCTGTCCTGCTTTGATGTTCACAGGGGCCACTTGTGAGGTCCAGATTGATGAGTGTCAATCACAGCCATGTCTCAATGGCGGCGGTTGCCATGACTACGCCGGTAGCTTCACTTGCACCTGCCTGCCCGGTTTCCAAGGACACCGATGCGAAATCAACTTTGACGAGTGCCAAGAGCAACCATGCCAAAACGGGGGTCTGTGTATAGATGGGGTAAATAAGTAAGTGGCACCAGCCCCAGTTGCTGAAAATAAAAAATTGTAGCTCTTGCCAAGTTTAGAAAAGAAAAATTGTTTTCTTTAGCACAAATTCCTTTCATATTTAAATGTCACACCTGTAAACACAGACTAGAGGAAATACTGTAAATAATCTCATTCATGTGTTTTCTGAATCCTTGATTGTCTCAGCTACAGCTGTGACTGCTCTCACACAGCCTTCACTGGCAGACTCTGTGAGACACCACTACCACCGTGCCTCTCTGAACCATGCTTCAACAGCGCCATCTGCAAGGACAACCAGGTTAACTACAGCTGCGAATGCTGGCCAGGTACATGAAGCACTTTCTCGCTCAGTTAACAGGGAAAATAATTTATTTCTGAGTTACAGGTTTTAAAGCGTTGAGAAAAATTAAAGAAGAATTAAAGGATTCTGACTTTATTACTTAATCTACATGGGATGTCACATGTGCTGTCATTCAAAACATATTATTCCCATCAGAAACATTCTGTCTGACTTCCTCATTCCAGGGTTTGAGGGGCGCCAGTGTGATATCGACATCGATGAGTGTGGCAGCAACCCCTGCATGCATGGAGGCCGCTGCATTGAGAGGTCGTGGCAGGCTCTGTATGGCAGCGAGCCTCTGCTGCCTGAACACTATGACCAGCAGCATGCTGCAGGCTACATCTGCAGCTGTCCTCTAGGAACTGCAGGTCATTTATTCTGATTAACCAAATGTAATTTTATTATGTCTTACAGAGGTCTTCAATGACGGTTAGACAGTAGTAGGTGGTTTCCAGTAATGCTGTAGTATGTAGAGACTTTAAAAATCAACAGTGTGTACAGTGAGATGTCTGATCACAGGAATGAGCAGTTTCTGATTGGCTCAACGTCAGGGTGAACAGGTAAATTTAAATGGGAATGTTTTGCTATTACTCAAAACATATAAAACATTTTCTCTCTTATCTTTTGAAGAAGTAAAGGTTCACTGAGTTCACCCAAATCACCATTTTCCTAATGGTGTCTTATCATACCCATAGTTTGAATTGTACTTGGGGAAGATCTCAAATGGCAGCCACTGTGGGGGTATAGATTTGTTTTTGTGCTCAATGCATCAAAATTTTACATTTCAATATGCAACAGCATATACCTACAGGTAAACCCGAATCATTTACATTTTATTACCAGTTTTGCTACTTCTAAAAATAATAACAAAATAACTTTGAATAAACTGTGTAATGTTGCTTAACTTGATCCAAGTGCAGAGAACCCACTACAGGTGTAATATATGACTTCAGAAAAATATTTTAAAATTCTTTGCTTAAGTCTGCACAAAAACAAGAAATGCTACATACTGCTAGAATGCACAGACAAAACAAACTAAACTGGCCACAGACATAGGGAACTGAACTAACCTACTTGCTTTGTGTTGATTTTCAGACTGAAGTTGTGGTACAACTGTGTAGTTAGCAGGTGAGGCAAATAATGAGGCTTGGGCACGTTCAATCTCTAAACGGTGTGCACCATTTTGCTACGGTTTCCTGATAGAATAACATGTTTCCTCGGAACGGCGTGGAACGGAGTGCAACGGCGTGCAACGGCTTTGAGATTATGTTTTCTCTTGTTTATTGGTTGTGTCACAGGTGATACCAAATGATACCCAATCAGCAGGGACGTGTCTGTAAACCGTGGTAATAAAAACAGAGCGCTTGCGTACACAGCAGGGTGTTCAATGCACCCATTTCAGTTTAAAAAAACGTGTTGCAATGTTTTGTCGTGGCTGAACATGGCCCTGATCAGTCAAATCAAACTACTGGTTATCACTTTCTGCCAGCAGGGCATTCCAGCACACCAGTGTGTATGTCAGGTGTGGCATTTTCTGATATAATTGATGTGCAGGCCATATAATTGATGATAATCAATTTAATAACATTTACATATTCACATTAAATTTGTTGGTGCATTGATGTCAAGACAATCTTTGCATTGTTGCAGGGATGCTACATCAAATTTTCCTTTTTAATTGCAAAAGCAGAAAATCCTAGTTTTTCTGCTTACACAAGAATTGTAGGTAAGACTGTGAGCTGTTGCATGCTGAGAGATCTGTTCTAAAAATTGACCTGCTGCCAGTCACCGTGGCACTGACCCAGTAAAGTGGCCAAATAGCATTAGTTTAATCCCCAGGATCTGGCTTTGCCGGTCTCCTGACTGGAGCCACTCAGACCTACGTTGTTGTGGAGAAGTTGACAAGGAACAGACCTCCACTGGGATGGCATGTACACACGCAAACTAATATGGTGCAGTTAGACACGTTTGGGGCTATTCTGGGGGAAAAAGCGACGGCATGATGTGGACACCTGCACCATGGATTTGGGGTATTTTGTTGCTTGGAACAGGTAACATCGATGTTTTTGTATAATATTAATTAATTATTCATTAATAGGTATTTCATTAATTTGCCTTTTCTTCTACCAATATAAAACAAATAGACCTGTTACAGTATTTTACTACAGTGTGCTGTGTTGTACTGTATAACTTATAGTTGTTGCTCCATATGTGCCTACTCATTGCAATCGTATTAGCTTTTAAATGTATCTCTAAATTTGTCTACAGTACAATTTTAAAATGCTGATAGCCTCTACAGCATAACAATACATACAAAGATTTCTGGATACAAACACAAACAAGCAGACAGACAGTGGAGGATAATTCATGTACAAGTAATTGTTGGGCATCCTGGTATCTGGGTGGTGTAGAGAGAAAAACACACCACCAGCATAGAGAACTGGGGTTAATACCTGTCAGTTTGGATTCAGGTGGGGCTAACTTGACTTGGCATTTGTTAGAAATTAGAAAAAACAGGAACCATGATACATATAAGAACATGTGTTGATAAAATATGGAGGAAAACGGGAGAAAAGAACTGGACACATTTGCAGTAATTTCCTCACTTGCCATTATTATGACAACTTTCCCCATAATAACCTAGTTCAGTCAGACAACTCATGATTGAAATGTTTATTATAACAGCAGAATATTGTGTTTGGCGGCCAGACTCTGACCTCATCACTCTCCGCAGATTGGGTTTACATGAGATATTGGGGAGTGATGATGAAGTAGTTCCCCTTGGGTTGCACCTGCAGGTGGATGCTGGGGTGGTGGTGGGGCTTACAGAACAGTCAGCAATACGGGAGCAGGGTAGCAGCGCCATTGACGAGCAGCTTAAATAGACTGCCAAATTGATGGGGGGTGTTTGGTAAATGATACGGAGTGTAAGCGTGTCACATGTGTATACAGCCGTGCAGCTCGAGTTGCCTGCCTGAACTACTGTAGCTCACAGGCGTCGCCCCAGCTATGTGTGTATGGATGTGACTTGTTTGTAGTAAACGCGCAGCAGGGACATCCATTACTTGGAAGTAATGACAAATAATGACAATACTTCCCTCCTCAGTGAACAGAATAATTTAAAACAGGCCACATATGCAATCGTGTTTTTAAGTTGTTTAATGGGGCAGCAGTAACAACGTTTAAGAGTTTGTGTCTTGATGTGACTTTATTGTATTCTTCTGCTAACAGGCTCCCTCTGCCAGGAGGTGATAAACCAGTGTGACCCGAATCCCTGCCAGAATGAGGGCAGGTGTGAGAGTCAGGTTGGGGGCTACATTTGCCACTGCCTTAAACAGAGTAACGATGGCGTCCTCTATGGAGGTGTAAACTGCGATGTGAGGCTATTGGGCTGTGAGGGACATGAATGCCAGAACCAAGGCTCCTGCTCTCCTTTCCTGTTGGATGGGAACCACGGATACACTTGTTACTGCTCACCTGGGCACACTGGACCCCTTTGTAATACCCCCACCACCTTCTCCTTTGAGCGCAGAGGCTACCTGCTGCTGCAGAGTCCCCTGGTCGATGCCGTGGTGTCCTGCAACATCACCCTCAGCTTCAAGACTGCTCTGCCCAGAGCGTTGTTGTTCCAGAGGAACAGCAGGGGGATGCTGCTGAGCCTGGAGCTGGATGAAGGACAGCTTCGTCTCACACTGAGGAAGGAGGCCTCTGCTGGGGCTGAAGCAGAAAGCCCAAGCCAGGTCCTGGAGCTTCCACACAATGTCACAGATGGAGAGTGGCATTCTGTAGAGGCTGTGCTCGGAAGCTGGATGCTCAGTCTGACACTCTTGGATGATGCTGTGAGCTGTGGGAACCAGTCGTGCCACAAGGTGGCTCCAGTCCAAAGCACCATGGCCAGGCTGGTGTCGCCTCCTCAGAACACTTTCATTGGAGGAGTTCCTCAAGACTCAAATAACCCCAGTGACGACTCACCACTTCCAGCATTCATTGGCTGCATGCGGGATGTGTTTGTGGACTGGCAGCTCATCGTCCCCGAGAACTGGCTGAGCGACTCTGCTGTTAATGTGTCCCCCGGCTGCAGCCACAGGGACCGCTGTCTGGACGTGCCTTGCCAAAACAGAGGACAGTGTGTCAACCTTTGGCAGAGCTACCAGTGCCGATGTCCGAGGCCTTATGAGGGCCAGGACTGTGAGGAGGGTATGTTTACAGTTGTGAAATAATAGACTTTAACAGAAGTTGGGAGAAGATTTGGGTTTTCTAAATCTACTAGTTGGTTCCATGAGGACATCCTCTAACTCCCTCTGGAGCTGCTGCTCACTTCCATTCCCCACAATCTGACACACACACACACACACACACACACACACACACACACACACACACACACACACACACACACACACACACACACACACACACACACACACGTGTAAGAAAAACTTTGGGATATGTAATCACCAAAAGCAGATATAGTGTATGGGACTCTGGGAGTCTTATTAAAGCTTGAAGATAACCTGATTAATTGAGGAGGAAAGAGTAAGAAGTCATTCTTACTACGTGGGTAATTAGATAACATCCTCAGTTGCTGATGTGTAACAGTAGATAAGGGGGGAAGGATGAGGCCAATCAAAAGTCACAGTAAAGGACGGAGGCAGAGATCCTCTTATCTGACGCACTGGATTAAGGATATTAGGGATTCTATTTTGGAAATACACAGAGCATTCAAGAAAATCAGTAGACAGTTGAATACTGTAGTCAACATACATACCTGATACATACATCAGAAACAGAATAAGTAGAATGAAAAAAATGAAGTTTGAATTTGTCACTCAAGTTTCCTTGTAAAAATTAAATAGTTCAGTTTTTTCACAGAGGATATCTATAGCCTCTTGAGTCTTTCAAAGCAGATTACTAGTGAGCACAAACATTTACTCACACGTGCACAACTACATGCTCGAAAACATCCACACACACACACACACATTAGAGGTTTCATAAGGTTTTTATATGGCCCATCATACACTGTGAGTCCTCTCTCTTTCGCTTTGTGTGTTTTAAATGTCCTTCCTGACTTATAAAGTGACCAACCAGCAGTGGAAAGTGCTGACAGTGGACACAGAACATACAGCACAAGGGGGCTGGTGGCTGCTCAAATTTCCTCTTTTTGTGCTCGTTCTTCTAGGGAGCTCAACATAAACTGCTTCAATGTCTTTTCCTCCACTTAGTTCTGCAAAAACACAAATCTATCATAATGCTCTTTTAAAAGTAAATATTTTTTTCTTTTGCTCAGCACAGATAAGAAAAAAACACTAACTTTGCCCCCTTGTGCTGAAAATAAAAACTGAATAAATAGTATGATAGATTAGAGAGTGTAAACTCTTTTTGTACTTGGCAGACACTGAAATTAGGTCACATGCACCCCAGCTCTCTTTTTGTCTTTGGTACAAAATTTCTCTACGTTCGTGGTTTCACTACTAAGGAATGCAAATATGCTCCCCCCTGGGTAGCTCACCTGGTAGAGCGCACGCCCACATACAGAGGCTGCCTCCTTGACACAGTGGCCGCGGGCTTGACTCCAACCTGTGGCCCTTTGCTTCATGTCATTCCCCCTCTCTCTCTCCCCTTTCATGTCTTAAGCTGTCCTATAAATTAAGGCCTAAAATGGCCAAAACATAATCTTAAAAGAAAAAAGGAATGCAAATACAAGATATTCTCAAACTTATAGAACACTTTTAAACATGCATGCTGGCCCAGCTGAAAACATTTGAAGATGTTTTTATGATAGTGAAACCCATCCATATCTTACTCATTGTTTCCCCCTTTTTGCAGAACATGTGACCACACGCTTTGGGAACGAGGACTCTCAGAGTTACGCAACTTTTATTGTCACCGATGATCTGGGTCACAACTTCTCCATCTCCCTCTTCCTGCGTACACGGAGGCACTATGGACTCCTCCTGGTGTTAGCCAACAGCAGCAGCCAGTACCTGCACATGTGGCTGGAGGATGGCAAGGTCACAGTTCAGCTCAATAACTTTGAGAGCCTCAAAGCGGAGAGTGCGATTGATGACGGGGAAGTCCACTTTGTGAGTGTAGAGGTGGCGGACGATCGTATGGCGCTGTATGTAGCAGCTCAGAAACAGGGCGATGTGGAAGTCAGGACAGTCACTGTCCAAGCAGGAGACACTGTGTATGTGGGAGGTATGTTGGAGAGCTGGATGACTTCAGTGTTTGGTGGATATTTTAAAGGCTGTATTCAGGACCTGAGGATCAACGACAGGCGGCTGCAGTTTTTTGGGTTGGACACCTCAGTGAGATCTTTTCCTCTGGACCTCATGGAAAATCTGACTGCTGGATGCACTGGGGACAACACCTGCAGTGTGAGTATAAAGCTTTGGCTTCTTTTCATTGATAGTGGTTAACCTTTTATTTTCAGCCTTTATTGACCGTGTCGTTCTTTAGTATGAAGTAGTTTAGGGCGTGCAGAAATGGATTAAAACTTATAATTCTGCTTAAAATGAGACCTCACTCATGCCCATGAAAGCATTCAGATACAGTATAGTTGTATATCATATTTAGTGGCAAAAGTAAGCCCCTGTATCACTGTCTCATCCTCAGACAAACCCTTGTCTAAATGGTGGGATGTGCTACTCCATGTGGGATGACTTCACCTGCACCTGCCCTCCCAGGACAGCAGGGCGGCGCTGTGAAGAGGTCAGGTGGTGCGAGCTGTCACCTTGCCCCACAGACTCAGAGTGCAAGATGCTGAACCAGGGATATGAATGTAAGTTACGTTCAAGATTTCAACAGTTGCAAGGAAGAGGTGTTTTAAGTTGTTTTCTTTTAAGACGCGTGCAGGTTGTTTCTTAAGTCATGTCACACCAATATAGTACAAGTTTAGTCACAAATCTTTATAGGCAAATTGAAGTTCAAGCTGCAAGTCGTCATGTTCGGACCAAAGATAGCATTAAAATGAGCATTTCAGCATCTCCCGTGATAAAAATGTCATAGCCCCAGACCAAGATACACCAAGTCTTTTCAGTGAGTGCACTGGACTAAAAAAATAATGAAGAGTGTCCTGCGATTCAAGGGCTGCTTGATGCTGTCTTATTCAGTGATTCAGTGAATCAGACTCAAGTCCAAGTCAACAGCTCTGGTTATGAGAAACCTTTAATCAGAGTTTATAAAATGGTCTAGCACCTGATTGTGTAAGAACTGTCAGATCACGTAATAACATGTAATAAATATCCTTCTGTAAGGGTTCAAAATGTTAACTTTGTTCATTCCATAGATTAGTAGCAGCAGCATTATGTGACAATACTTAATCAAGATACTTAATCTGAATGTTAAATTTAAAGGTTTAATTGTATTTTCATCCCATTAAGATGGATATTTTTTCCATTTGTTATTACACTACCAGTCACGGCATGCTAATATTTAACAGCATTAGCGAGGTTGAATCTCCCAAAAGCAACCTAACAATGAGCTCACTTTTGTCCCGTGTCATTAGTGAGGTTTGTTGCCTTCTTGACATAATTTCTTAGTCACATAAAAGCCCTTAAACCCAGACACAGAGTTGTGTACTTTTTAGACTTACATTATATGTACGTTACCTAATCTTTGACCTTGTTTGCGGAATTGGTAACTATGTAACCAAGTGATACAACATGCTTGGTCATAAACTAGCCTTAATCCGCCACACAGTATTCTCTGTGTGCTCTGTAAAGCAGGATTGGGCTGAGGTCAGCTTATCCTTTTTTTGCTGGGATTAGTGATGATTTGCAGTGTTGCCTGTCTGTCCCGCAAGCCACCCCATGTTTACCTGCTAGGAACATTTCCAACAGATGACCATATCTAGTTGCCTAAAAGGATAGTAGTGTTATCAAACAGGTAAATGAAGGTAAAAAAAATCAGTGCTCTTGCCTAATGCCCTTAATGTATTCTCATGCATAAAGCCAGTACATAATCAAAAACAAGAAGCCAACTGACAAAGGAGTTTTAATGGTGCAACGAAGCGAGTGTGTAAATATGTTTCTCTAATCTCCTAGGCTATTCCAATGCAACTTTCCTGAATGACAGCACCGTGTTGTCCTACCGGGGAAACGGCCACATATCCCGCAATCTAACTAACCTCTCCCTAAACCTACGCACACGAAAGCGTAACACAGCTATACTCCACGCAGAGAAGGGCTCCGATTTAGTCACACTCTCTGTGCAGGGTGGTTTCCTCTTCATGGAGCTTCAGAGTACCCCTGGAGACAACAGAGAAGAGGAGGAAGAGGAGGAGGAGGAGGAGGGAGAGCAGGGTGTGTCTGCGGTCAGTATCAGCAGCAGGACGAGTGTTAGTGATGGTGAGTGGCACAGTATCCACCTGTTCATGGCAGTGCCATGGGCGCAAACCTCCCGGTGGACTTTGGTGCTGGATGAGGAAATAGAGGAAGCCATCACTTCCAGGAGCCAAGGAGGCAACCTGAACTTCCTCAGGCAGGGGGTGGACATCTTCGTAGGGGGCCTTGCCCCGGATGCTGGGTGGTCCCTGACAGGATGCCTGAGCACAGTAGAGCTGGGTGGCATTGCCCTGCCGTACTCCAGCTCCTCTCATGTGAACCTCCCACGTGTGCAGGAGGAGCAGTTCATCCAGACATCACTGCAACCACCGCTCCTTGGCTGCAGCGGGGCCCCCGTGTGTGAGCCCAACCCGTGCCTGAACGGAGGGGAGTGCCAGGACCTGTTCAACAACTACAACTGCAGCTGTGCCGCAGGCTGGGCCGGGAGACGCTGCAAATTCTTCACTGACACCTGCGCTTCCAGCCCCTGCGTTCACGGCAACTGCAGTGTGAACGGGCTGACCTACGACTGCACCTGTGAGTTTGGCTATGCGGGTGTGGACTGTGATGAGGAGGTGGATATGTGTGAAAACCACCTGTGTGCCCATGGAGGCACCTGTCTGCATGGGCCGGACAGGTACGCCTGCCTCTGCCCTGGTAACTTCACTGGACCCCTTTGCAAGTAAGTTCAGGTGTTTGCTGGATAAACAGAAAAGCAGGACAATGTTGAATAAAATAGCCTAGTAGTCACTTTCTGGTGAGTTGTGGGAAACATAGACCTTACAGCAGAAGAGAAAACAATGTCATAATAAATATTTCATGCTCCGAAAATTGACTTAGCTTTTCTATGATTAGTTTTGAGAGCTTAGTTAGTTAACCCACACAAAATACAGAAATAAATGCTCCAAATTGCACAAACAAGGGGCCGCACCGCAACACATATTCTTTCAATGTAAATTTCTCCACATCGCTGCCTTTGTTCAGCATTTCAACCACGCCTGCAGTGAGCTCCTCAGATGCTGCATTTCTATTCTAGTGTCAGCCAGAAAAGGCCTCAGTCTGCTGTGGTGTCTCACTAAACAAGGCTCTCTGGTTCAGCGCCAGTTTCTTTCCTCTGTCATCTACCGTTTGCCTCGGAGAACCAGCAGGGGAACGCCTCCGAGCATTTATCCTGTAAACACACAGCCTCTTGCATTTTGCCTCTTTTGCACAAGGAGAACCTTTGCAAGTGTTTCGCTAAGACAAGCTGCACATTTCTCTTTACCGGGAACGTCTACGCTGTAAAGTTTTCATCAAAATGACTTCTTTTTGTTTGTGTTTCTTGTTTGTGTCTCTTTCTACCCCCTTCCCCTGTCTTTCTTTCTGTTTCTCTCCAGTGAACGCATTGAAGAAATTCCGTGGTACCTTGTTGTCAGAAATGTGTAAGTTTTCTATTTCTCAGGTGTTCGCTATTTGTTTCCTGTTAGATATTTGTCTCCCAAATGTCATGTATGATGTCTCCAGTTTTTTTGTTCAACTGTGTGCAACAAAATGCCAAGCAAAGCTAATATTAACGCTCCCTGTGACATTGTTTGTCTTAAAATGAGATACCCACTGTTTCAAAATGAGAACTGTAGTTCAAAAATGAGAACTGTAGTTCAAAAATGATTCCTGGCATCTAAATTAAAGCTTCACCTACTAAAACTTTACGCTTTCCAAACAAACAAAAAAAGCCTGTATTTTGTAACCATTGAGGGGTGAATCTCAAGTTGCCAACAAATAAATAGTAGTTTTGGAACAGAGCTGCTGTGCTTCAGGCAAACAGAAGGTTATAGGCCAAAGAAAAAGGCTTGGCTTTTTTTATTCCTGTACACTGTGATTTGACCTCCTGCTGGTGAATAGTTTCCAGAGGTCTTTAATCGTATTATCCTGGTCCCCTCCTAAGCCTCTTTGTCTCCCCTGTGGGGAACTGCAGGAAGCCGAACAATGCAGCTCCTGTCTGGCTGATACTTCTGCTTCCGGCAGACGTAAAGACGTCAAACTCGACTGCACATGACCTGCTGAACATCTCGATACCTCAGCTACCACAACTTTACATTAAACACAAACAATGCACGTGTTTACCCTCTTACATGTCTGACTGTCTCTTACCAGACGGCCTAAACTGCCTGTTTCTGTGTGCGGCGATGACAACAGAAACTACACCTGCTTCAATGGAGGCAACTGCACTGACCGAGAGCTGTCCTGCGACTGTCCACCTGGCTTCACTGGACACCGGTAGGAAAAAAAATAGATATTTATTTTATTAAATGATACCTGTAAGTAAGTAAAATGGATCCAGAACTAAACTATACTGTCATCCCCTGATTTACCTGCAGAGCATAGCATAAGTTCAGACAGAACACTGCCGTCACACTTGCATTAGCTAGTTTGCATCAAACTGTTTCATTCATGCTTTACAATCACTGGCTGTGTGGCTTTCAGCTCACAAGTAACGTCCAATCATATTCTTACTCGTCTATTGCATGCCAACGTCGTTTGCTTTTTTGACATAACTAAGAGCTAATGTTTATGTGTGTTTATAACAGTAAGTTCTCCCAGCAGAGCTGAAATTCTTTAAGATCTCTCTCTAAGAGCCGAGCCTTTTCCTCCTCAGAACCTACTGGACAACTATTTTGCTATAAGTGGTCACTTCCTTGGCATCAGTGTCCCTGACTAAACTGTAATTGTGTGTCTGTGTAGGTGTGAGCAGGAGGTGGACGAGTGCAAGTCCAACCCCTGTCTGAACGGAGGCTACTGCCGCAACCTCATCAACAAGTTCTTCTGCGTGTGTGAAATGAGCTTCGCTGGAGAAACGTGCCAGACGGACGTAAGCGACATTTACTTTTATGTGGCCCTGCTGCTGTGGCAGAACCTCTTCCAGCTGCTGTCCTACCTCATCCTCAGGCTGGACGATGGGCCTGAGGTGGACTGGGGAGGCAATGAATGAATGTGTGTGTGTGTGTGTGTGTGTGTGTGTGTGTGTGTGTGTGTGTGTGTGTGTGTGTGTGTGTGTGTGTGTGTGTGTGTGTGTGTGTGTGTATGCGCGCGTGTGTGCGTGCATGTGTATGGGTGATTGACTGATCTTAAAAGATGAGAATGACCGATGGTTTCCCTACAAAGCACAGGGGATCAGATATTTCTAACAGCACACTGCCCACATTAGGGTTTCCTCTAGTTTGACGTACGATACCACAGAGCTGTTTCTGTGCCTTAAAATGATACAGTATGTTGATCATCAGAAGCACCTTTTTTTAGTATAGTTATTTAGAGTATATTACTCAATTAAATGTACTTATTTAAGTAGTTATAGATCACAGATGCAACTCGAAGGACACTCGGAGAACGCAGACCTCAGCCAAGGCCATGCCCTATCTCACAATGGTATTGAAAGTGAAAAATAAGTTGTGTATCCACTCCATGATTCACATCCGCTCCAAAATGTAATGGGTTCTACCTTGGCCCATGCTTCACAATTCGGTTTATTAGTTTGTCCGTAATCTTGACAAAGCTGACCGAACCGAAACCATAACCTCCATGGCGGATGCAATAATCTCTTGCAAAACCAACGCAGACAAAATACAGTTTAGGGGCTGCAATTAAAGATAACTTTCATTATCAATGAATTCATATTGTTGATAATTTCACTAAACACATAATCTATTAAATGTTCTCAGGGCACAAAGTAAGGGCACAAATTCAAACTGCTTGTTTTGACTGACCAATAGTCCAAAACGTCAAAAACCCTCATTTTGAAACAAAGTTAATTTTTTTTATTTATTTAAAAGATCAAGCTATTATTAAACTTGTTGGCAATTGATCAACTAACTGATTAATCAAATGCGCAGTATAGCTCATGTGGTCTAAAGGGAGGGATAGTCTCCATTTAATAAAGCACTTTTTGATGCAGTGAAGAACATTATAGAATATGTGTTATTTATAATGTTTCTCATTGAAGATATCCTGTCAGTCTTGTCTGAACTGGATTTTGGGAGCTCCATACGGATGAATGTGTGAACTGTCAAAAACAGTGCTGTAGTTACAAAGGCACCTAGAGGGGCTAGAAGACGACAAGATGTCTCACTTTGTTCTTGATGTGCGTTCAGAGCACAGCGGTGACTGACTGACTGACTGCTGCGTGTTGTTTTGTACCCAAAGAAGAAGTTTCCATCTCTAAACCTTCCTGAGTGAGGCAAAGATATTTTAAGCCTAAAATTCTCTGCGGCTCTGCCAGAATGGTACCTATAAACATTCACTATGCTGTTGTGGTCAACATTTCATAACGCTTTAAATCATTGTCTGTTCCTCATGGACTGTGTTTTTGTGTGTAGTTTAGTCTTGCTGTGCTGACATCATGCTGGATGATCCATGTATGACAGTAACTTTTTGTTTGTCTTGTTTGTCCTTCATTATACTCTGTCCTCATGTCCTGTCTCAGTTTAAATTCAGTCTCTGTCTCTGTCTTTGTTGTTGTCAAATAAAAAAAACCCAATCTTATCAGCCATTGTTTGTCTTCTGTCCTCTTTTCATCTCTGTCAACTAATTTGTCTTTTCAGTCACCACACATGTTGCTTTCCTTTCCAAATTCTTTCCTCCATTTTCTCCTAGACAAACTTCAGTTGAAGGTTAACTGCTTTACAAAACCTTTCATTGATTTCCTAACTGTGTATCATTGTGTGGATGTCAGTGGGAGCAGAGGCCCAAGTCAGGTGGCAACCATGGTACCAAACACTTGATCTCTCTTAACGAGATGACGTGTGAGTAGATCCCAGAATAGCCTAGGTTCACACACACACACACACACACACACACACACACACACACACACACACACACACACACACACACACACACCAGCGCTGACACACCAGCCCGATTATTGGCCGTCGGACAGTCTGGCGAGGTCGGTGACCCGAGTCTGTTTGGTGTGTTCTGTGCCGTCGTCAGTCGGAGGAGCCGACGGCCTTCATTTGGGCCGATTTGACTTGTTGAATCGGCCAGTGGGCAGTCGGACTCAATGACCCATTACCGGAAATGACAAGCGGGATGAGCGGGACGAACGCCTCTCAAAATCTGACAAAAATCTTTTAAACTGACCTTTGTCAATCTGAAATGAAGACAGATTCAGCAACTGCATGGCCTATTTCTCGCTTAAAATGTTTTCAGAAACACATTTTCGTAAAATACGAGATTGTATTCTGAACGAGCCACCATTATGGTGGTGTGTCAGAGCCTGAAAACAGCAGTGTCGGTGTCTCGTGTGTGTGTGTAGTCCCGCCATGCCGGTTGTCCCTTTTACCAAGATTTCGATTTGGCTGTTACTAACGGCATACCAAGTCTGTCCCCCTATTCCGTGTCCGTACCTTTTACACAGCACAGCAAAGCGCAATAATGGCACAACAATCCCGTCTTAAACAGGCTGTGTGAAAAGGGGTTAGTGTAAGTGGTGGCGGACAAAATCTACATTCCTCGTTTTGTCAGAAAATTAGTTCAAAGTTTATGTGAGATTATAAAGAAAAGCTTATATAAAAATCACTTTTTGTGTTTTACTCTTGAGCCGCAGTGGAAGGATACTGAGTAAAAGACCATAACTTTGGAAGATATAGCCTACACTTGATGTGTGTAACTCAGATGTTTGAAGCCTCATATTAGATTCAGATAAGCTTTTGAAAACACTTTTGCATTAACCCAGGGCTGTAGATGTTGTCCCCCATCACTTACACTGGAAGCACATTAGGCAGTGCCAGTATAAACAGGAGGAATGAGAACAACAAGCCAAAAACAGTGTTATTGTTCATATGGACACCTGACTCCTGTTTTTAAAACAGACTTGAAAAATGGGAAACCTATCCTTTTGACAAAGAAGTGCTCCACCTCACAAACACTCTTGTGGGTGAATGGGAACAATTCCCCGCAGCCGTGTTCCAAACTCTTGTGAATCGTCTTCTCCCTGAAGACTAGAGCCTGTTACAGCAGCAGATTTATGCCCATGGTTTTGTTGAGATGTTAAAAAATCGGTGTAAACAAATAGGTGTTATGTTCAGCTGTCCACACATTTGGACCATGTAGCCAATATGCACTCAAAGACTGTTACTATTTACAGTCTATGGTTGCACTTCTCTCTTGGACCTGTCTCTTCTCTTCCATCTCATATTCTTCAAGTCTATGTGTACATGTATGTGCATGTGTGTGTGTTGTGTGTGTGTGTGTGTGTGTGTGTGTGTGTGTTTCCCTTTGAAAGCACAGGTAGCCCTAATGGTGAGGAGAGAGGGGGGAGGAAAGGGGAAGCAGTTGTTCAGTGTCGGCACTGATGTGGCCATCCTTTGAGAGAGCGAGAGAAGCAGAGAGGGAGAAATGTGCTTCACCAGCAAAAAAAAAAGGAGCATCTGGCACTGAAGTGCAGTTTCAGCAGAGAGCTGGTGGCATTCACAGGAGTTCGGTCTGCTTTACAGAAACGTATGAGGGCAGCTTAACACACACACACACACACACACACACACACACACACACACACACACACACACACACACACACACACACACACACACACACAGAGCAGGTTGATAGTGCTGACAGCAGGGAAGCATTGCTGCCGTCTCTGTGTGTGTAGCAGCTCTGCTGAGGCTTCAGGGTGGCCCTGCCTTGTACCTTAGAGACTGGTTAGTTAGACATTTCCGTGTCTGTGTGTGTGGCAGTCAGTGACTGATGGCGGATCCTGGCTTCAGGCTGCTCCGGTTCGCTTGTGTCACACTCGCTCTGACAGCCAACTGTGCTGCAGTGACAGGGTAAGCACTTTCCAGGAGTCAACAAAGAACCTGTAGCAAGGGAAAGAAAGTGTAATGTCTACAGCGTCGAGCATGAGTGCATAAGTTATTTTTTGCCTCAGGATATGGATGGTTGTATTCTTATAAGAATTATGTTTCCATGTTGATTGCTCAGTGTAAAGTTTGCTGACTTCTGAGATTTTTTCATAGATTTGTGTAACCTGACAAGTTCTGTAAGAGGCGTTAGTTAAGAAGATGGTGTCAGCCAAAATTTGAAGTATAATGGAGTGATACTTACAGCTTGTTGTGCTGTTGGTAACCTTGTAGCAGCCACTCAGTGTCACAACTATCACATCAACCAGAACAACTGATGTAAGTGCATCTGCTGCTCCGTTTTCTGTTGCTGGTTATTAATGAATGTTAACAATCATTCACCGGCTGCACTGGAATCTTTTTACTCGCCTTGATTCGCTGGGTTTGACTTGCAAGGTCAGAAATCTGTGCGTTTGCATGCAGGGTTGGGTTTCTGGCTGGTCGTGAAGCTGCTTGTGTGTTTGCGCGGTGTGCGATGATCAAAGGGCCACAGGGCTGTAAGTTAAAAATGAATATTAGCAGGTCTCACAAGTCATTAAAACACTTCATATAAAGCAGCTTTTCTTCCTGCAAGAAAAGAATCATGTGTGTGTCTGTTTGAGCTATTTTTGGTGCGTGAGTGTGTTTCTGGTGGTGTATATGCTAATGGGATCATCAGGCAGCATCTTGCCCGTGTGTGTGTGTGTGTGTGTGTGTGTGTGATCCTCCACAGACGGAGCGTGCTCCATACAGCTCGCGGGTGGTTGCCGTGCTGGCACCTTGTCTGGTTGGCTTGGCGATAGTGGTGATGCTGGCGCTGGCCGTTGCCAAACTGCGAGAAAGGCGGCAGACGGAGGGAGGTTTCAGTCCGCAGCAACTCGAGGATCCTGGTGGTCGCAACCCACCTGCTGAGCTGGGAAACACATCCATCAGCACTTTGGCAGCTCCTGTGGAGCGCCTGGTGTAGTGTAAAGCAGTGAGGAGAGGAGAAGTGTGTGTGAGAGCGTGTGAGTGAGAGGAACAGTGTTTGAGAGAGACAGAAATAAACAATATATCATGTGAATGAGCGTTTTTTTTTTTTTTAAACCAAAGGAAATGTTTCTGTCTTTTTCCCCTCCAGTTAACCTCTGAGGGTTTGACCTCTGACCTCTTACTGTCCGTCAGTCTGGTGTCCGTCGTCCTGCTGCTGGTTCTCATCCTCACCTCCGTCAGCCTGGTGATGACACTTAATCGCCGCGCCACCCACGGCACCTACAGTCCCAGCCGGCAGGAGAAGGAGGGGTCACGTGTGGAGATGTGGAGCATCACCCAGCCGCCACCTATGGAGAGACTCATATAAGATGCAGGGACTGTGTTTACACACAGGGTAGTAATGTGGTTATTGTAGTAATGAAGGAGCTGATGCTAGAAATACACCTGATGTATAACTTAAATTAATATCTGAAGCCTGCATGTAAACGTGGTCTTCGCCTCACAGTACCTCCATTTGAAACCACAGCTGTCTTTCTTCACACGCTGTAAGACTGTATGAGATCTTGTGACACCATTCTTGTTATTGTATATCTCAGTGCTTCATCCATCTTCCTGCAATGTTTTGCACCTGGCTTCACTACTCAGCAGTACATCCATCTAAATGCAAAGATTTCAATTCAGAACGTATCGAGTCTGTCACATCTGTGCGTCTGAGCCATATTTTTTAAGGATTGATGGACCATTTGATCCGAATTTTGGACACACATAAAACATTGTTTTAAAGCCTGATCTGGAAACGAGCAGAATGAGTCAGAATGTTCCTCATGAAAGGATAAGGATAGCATTATTCTATATTTTTCTTATTGTCAACAAATTCCATGAAATGATCAAAACCAAACATGTTAGTCTGTCTCTCATTGGTTCCTACTGAAGACATGAATCTTTAAAAACATGCTCAGTAGTTTCCTTAAAAAGCGGGGCACTATTCTTTTTAGCAAACATTACTCAAACAGGAGTTAATATTGCATTTGTTGGGGACTATTTTCAGCTGCTCATTAATACACATTTGGTGCTCAAGTGATTTACTGTAGCAAGACAGTGTACTGTATGTAGGATTGGCTCAAAATAAACTATCAATTCAGTGTTTTGGTCTTTTCATGGTATTTGCTGATAATAACAAATATATAGAATTTCACCAGGCGTTAAAAGTTCATGAACTTCCATCTGTTTGGATTTATTGCTGGAAAAAGACTTTCAAATTGTTTGTGTATTACATGTCTACATGCTGTGTCTTGCTGCCAGTTTTGATTCATCTTTCAGTGAATATTTCCACTGGAAATGCTGTAGCTTCTTACTGACAGAATAATGTACTATAGAGTCAGATTTCAGGATTCAAGTTGCACTTGTCGAGAATAGTTTCTTAGTTTTTTCTAGGCTGACTCAAGTGTTGTTAGAAACAAAAACTGTCTTGACTGCAGTGTCATTTTAAGTGTATATAACGTAATGATTTTTGTTTATCATGTTTTAAACTGTGAATTTAATTTCAATTTTTAATTGTTGGCAACTGTACATTGACAATGTGGTGCTTGATTAAAGTGAATTTATTTGTGTTAATGTATTTCATGTTGACAAAGTTATTATTATAGGTCTTTTTAGGAACAGTATTGTGATACTGTAAGAGAGGATTAGCATTTTTACTCTAGTGTTTGCCATAATCAGTAAGCAAATGCACACTTTTTTTTTTGTATATGCTCTGTGAACACACAATATACCACCCTGACGCAAAAATGCATTATTTATTTCCCCATACTCCGGTTGGTATACAAATGAGTCCAGAGATGCAGAAGCAGGAAACATTATAATTTATTTTCAGTTCACAGTGCATACATTATGTGCAGTTGTACCAAGTTACTCATCAATAGCACATTATTGATTGACCTCCGTTGTTTAAGACAGTGGTTTTCTCTGCAATGAGAACATGCAAGTGTGCACAGAATCAGAAAATCAGTTAATGGCAGACTGAAGAGTTGATCATCATTACAATACCCCAAAAAAGACTGAAAGTTGCTTACTGTAACTCAAGTTGTCACTACACTGAATGTGTGGTTAAGTGGAAGTGATATTAATATCTTTATAAGTTGAGTGTTCTCACTGCAGAGTACCTCACTAAACACTGCTACATAATCTGTCACCTCCCACTCACCCCAAATTTGTAATTTCAGGACAATTATATTATATATTTATTGATTACTTTACACTTTATTCTTTGCAGTTTCAGCGACCCTTAGCAATCACAGGTCTGCAGACTTTGTCACTATTAAGTAGTTCTTCCCGCAAACTTGTCAGACTTACAGTAGCCAGTAACCAAAGTAGATAGGTTTTCTTTTACATAAAATGCAAGGCAGATGACATTTAACTCCACAATACCCAATGCAAGGCAGAATGAGCGTATTGTGCGAAACCCAATGTTTTTTTTCCATCATTCTCGATTTGATGGAAGAGCTAAATACTGAAATAATAATTAATACCAACAAAATAGACCACAAAACAAAAATTAAAAAAGAAATCATAGCATACAACACATACATGCAGATACGACAATAAGCATTGTACCGTGTACGAGCAAGTGTCAGTCTGCTTATTTTGATTAGAAGGTGTCAAATCCTTCTGAACATAAATGGCTACATGGGACATTTGTTAATATTCTCTAATATTTTCTTCCAAAAATAAAATCTAAAACATTCAAATATTGGGTATCTTTTTTCTTCTTCTTTTTTTTGTTTTGCTTTACAACATACAACACCAATCATATATTATCCATGTAAAATAAACTCAAGCCAGCAAAAATACACGTCTATTTAGTTGAAAATAATTTTTCATCAATATGAAATGAACTAGAGAAACTCCTCTGGAAAACGTCTTTAAATGCAATTAGCTCAATGTGAAAAAAAAAAAAGAAGAGAGAAAACTAAAAGAGAAATAAAAAGAACACAAACTATACTAGGAATCACCTCATAGTACAATCAAAGAAAGAACATAATTTACAAGACGTCAAATAACCCAGAAATTCAAAGATCTTCTATTAAATACAGACAGGCAGGAAGATTCCCACCAACCACCGCAGCAAAGAAAAACACTGAGCAACTCCAGCTGGGCTGCAGCCGCAACCGAAAAACAAAACAGCTATAAAAACAATGCTAGTACCCAAGTTCATTTTAGGTCTGTTTATCATATAAATTCCATAATGCTGAATGTCTGTGATTTAAGGTGGCCTGAAAACGTTGCATACACCTCCTTTCTATAATACTGTACCTTGTTCTGATTATACTGGGTGGTACTCTTGCTGTATAAGGCACACCATACAAACAATTCTGTCAGACACACCTCAGCTCACACACAGTTAAATAGACTTTAATATTTATTCATGTAGGGACACATGAGGCTTACTCCTACTAGAAACTAGATTGATTGTTATTTTTCAAATAGAAGCATGCATTATAATGTAATTACTGTTAAAGGACTGACCTTTTTTTTGAAAATTTTAAATATTTGCATAGTAAATAAGCTTTGTAAGTGTTTACAATGAATAAGGCTAGTGCAGGGATTGTTTTTCCTACTTTTTGGAATTACTAGGACTGATTCCTGGGCTTTTAGAAGCACGCCAAAGACTTTATGAGCAAATCGTTAACGCAGAGCAGCACTCAAAAAGCGGAGAAATAGCTGCTATTAAACTGCCACACCGACTGGCGTCTGGCATAAATCATAAGAACAACGAACCATAAATGTAATAATCCCAACGCAAGCACATGAAAAAGCTTTCTTCTTTTCTCCAGGTTTGTGGCGACGCAGAGAATGATGGGAACCCACAATCTCTGGACGCTGCGTTTTCTCTCCACAGGAGAGTCTGTTATAGAAATACTTTAGACTCTGTACACATTACATCCATGTAGCTACTCTCTGAGGAGAACCATATTGCTTCATAACAGTACAATCATCAACCACTGCATTCCATTACAGTGTATGACTCTAAGCTAGAAGGACAGATATTGCATTTACCTCCTGTGAGCAAAGAAAGGGAGACAAAGTTATGTGATAAGTCTGGTGATATTATATATTTTTCATAATATGAACAAATACTATGAAAGAAAGAAAATTAATTTATCCAACAAACAGGAAATCTGTCCCTAACAAATGCAATATTCACTCCTGTATGAGTAACAAAAACTACAGTTCCCAGATAAACTGAAGCTACATATTTTTGACCATGTTTTCTGTAGGAACGAATAGGTTTGGGGAAGGGTACACAATGCATTGTTTCATGAGATTTGTTCACAATAGGAAAACATAAAATTTCACCAGCCTTATCGTTAAAAGTTCACCTTTTCCAACAACTTCCAACCACATTACCTCTGAAACAACTGGCCGCCATTTTTAAGGTCGAAAGTGAAAGTCCGATGTGCTGAAAGGACTACAAGGCTGAAAATGAGGCGAGACAACACGTGGGGATAAGTGGTGATGGTGGAGAAAAACAGGACAGGGAGTATCGACAGGGGCATTTTCAATTCGTCCACTTTAACATTTTGACTTCTCTTCAGAGGAAGAGGAGAGAGACATAGACAGGTTTCTACATGCATGCATCTCATTGTCTGGAATGCTATTCAAAAACAGCAGCTTAAAGAACACCATATTGATCCAGAGAAATACAGTGCTTACAGTGTTTAAGTACTCCTAGTCTCGCATTGCCGGACCTGTCTCCCCTGTGCTGTAGAACACACAAAAATTAAAGCCCTACTAAATGTTACATAATGAGATCTGAAAGTACCTGTATGGTATCTATAGATTTAGACATCAAAAACAATTCACAAGTCCATTTAAGGCATGGTGTTAAAAACATTAATATTACACAGTGTATAATAAGTTTCAAAAGCCTGTGTGGACTTTGCGTGTGGAAAATCTTGTCTTACTTTGTCGTTTTTTGCTCAAATGATTTTAGTACCATATGGTCAAGACTGAGTCAAATATGTGCAAATTTAACTTGGTGATGTGAAATGCTTGGAACACTGCAAGTAAAAGACGTAATGATGTGTGGAGAAGATATGTTCCCTTCTTCATCCTAACAAAGTACTGAGCCTTTCTGTTTAATTCCTTTTCCTAAGCGAAGATGGAAAATTCCTCCATTAACGGTTGGCAACTTACCCAAAATGAAATTCATGGGTTTTTTTCAGGTATTACACTGTGAATATGTTACAAGATGAAAAATACAACACATGTAAATACATGCTATCCATAAATTGAGAGGATTACAGACAGAAATACTACGACGAGCAGCAAAAAACACTGCAAAAATCCCCTCTTTATTAAGTCTTAACTTTGTAATTGAGTTTATAAAATCATATTTTCTTAAAACAAGTGAAACATCTCCAAAAAAACACACAGTTTGTGTTTTTGAAGTGCCACTCTCCCAGTTCACTTGGTTTAATAAATTAAAACTTTATAAACTACCATGTCACTTTATCAGAGTATCCAATACACTCCGAGCAAAAGTACTTATCTTGCATTGGAGGTGAACAAAATCTGCCACTGTAGTGAGATAATTTAACATCTTTCTATTGCAAATCAATGTATTTTAACTGTTGCTTAGTAGAGACCTTGTTTTTAAATTGCTATGTGTCAAGATACAGATGGTAATTTTAAGAAACACATTTATTATGGAAACAGGTTAATATATTCTAACAACACTGGCAGATTTCTTTACTTGTTTGAAGATAAAAAAAAAAAGAAGAAAAAAAGGTTTTTAGGGCTCTATTTTTCACAGAAATGTATTTAAAGATGGAGAGTTGTGCAGTGCACAAATTCATCTCTTTGTTTCCTGCTCTCGAGGCTGTGTTTGTCTGACATCAAATTTATTCATGTTTCCTGATAGCTGAGTGCTGAGATAAAAAAAAGATAATGTTCTCTGAGATTGTGGATAATTGTAATAGAATAATTACAGTAAATAGATTTCAGTAGAACCTATGGCATTTTACAGACACGGAGTCTTTGACGTCCCTACGACTCGTCTGTGGCTTTGCTCTGGACCTGGCTGTGACCGTTGTTGCAGTGAACCTGTGAGAGCTGCAGGCTGGTGTGTAAGACTGAGCCGAGGCAACACATGGACTCAATCTCCTCGAGGAGGCCTTGATCCTGCACCCCAGCTGCCCCGGAGCCTTTGCCCTGACCCAGGCACAGGCCGAGCCCCATGAGCCCCTCCTTGGACACCTCTTTCTCCCACGGGATCTGCATAGCGGCCTGGCTGTGCCTCGGCGGGCTCCCCTGACCCTCTTGGCGGCCCTTTCTGCCCGGCCTCTGGAGGGCCTTTTCCTGGTAGTGCCTCACTGTCTCCTTGGACAGCACCTTCCTCCTCAGGATGCTGGTGGAGGCAGTCTGGTTCTGGGCCTGAGATGGCTCTGTGTCGCCCTGGGGTTCTGAGATGGTCCGAGACCGGCCCGCTGGTAGAGGAGAATGGTTGAGGTGAGACACAGATGCTGGAGAACTGTAGGTGTGAGAGAGAGTGGGAGATGGCGACATAGGTGTAACTCTATGGGACATTGAGGGCGAGTAGGAGAAGCGGTCTCCTGGTTGTCGCCCTGGACGTAGAGGGTGAGGGTCGGAGTTGAGTTGATGAAGATGTTGTGACCAGGACGCGTCAGCCTCCTGGGCTGGGGGAGTAGCTGCGATGATGGGCACTGCGGGAGGCGTCGCGGGTTTCTTTGACACCTTGAGGCTGCTCTTGTTGGGCTGTCTGCGTGGGGACGGCGGAAGGTGTTTTCCGTGGACCGCGCTGTCATCCTGGCCCATATTCCAGCCGCCCTGATCCCCGCCTCCACCACAGCCACTCTCATCTGCAGCTTGAGATTGGCCGGGAGGTGTGGGCTTGCACTGGAACAGAGGAAACAAGGAATTACCAGTTAACTAAATACCTTTATGAATAGACCTGGGTGTCATTAAATATCTGCCCTATTTAAGTCTGTGGGTGAAAACAACATTTCTTGTGTATCTTAAAGCTATAGTGCGTAGTTTCTGCCTCCCCCATGAGGAATTCTTAGTAATTACAACACCGCTGTTGCTGCATCCACATGACACAAGACTTCTGTGACCGTGCACCACCCCCCACCCCTCCTGATGGACTCTTCAGAAGAGGTAATTATCTTCACTCGAGCATCTGCGCGTGAAAGTTGCCGGACGACACAATTTTCTTAACATAGCCGTACTGAGAAATATACAGAGAGAGTTGTGTGGAGCTGATAGTCTTGATTAGCTTTGTATCAACTCATTTGGCAATAGCTTGAATGTAACGGACGTTCTAAAGCGCACTAAAGCTTTAATGCCAGCGTTCTGCACACTGTTTAAGTGAGGTTGGCACATGCAACGACTGAATTGGTGTAACTCACTATAAAGTAAGTCATCAGTATCAATAACCCTGGTCATTATGAAGAAAATGAGTAAAAAGACATGAGTGACGGTGCAGATCTCATAATACCATCTATCCTCAATCCATCAGTGTGTCTTCACATATCTGGACACAGTTCTATACGTGAACTCTTTCTGTCACAGCTCTCTGCCCTCTTTCAAGTGCTGAATCTGTACTGTAAATGACGACAGGCCTTCTCCTAAGTAAGTCTTCCTCAGACTCTCATGCGTACCGGGGCCTTGTAGTCTAAATCATCCATGGACCTGAAGAAGTCCAGGCTCTTGGCAGCGCTGAGTTTGCCTTGCTCCACCGTTGTGGTGTTCAGAGAGTCCAAGATTTCCTCCAGCAAGTTCATCTGGCCTGAGCGGGAGGAGTCCATGTCGAGGTCTAGTGAGTAGGAGTCGTCGCTGTCCTCGATGTACGACGGGACATCCCCGCTGTCCTCTGAGGAGATCCTGACAAACAAAACAGGAGGAATTAAATAGTGTTTCAAGTACTGTTTCATAAGCTAACAGTTTTTTCTCCAGAGCACCAAATGTTAATCTACGGTGGGAATTTTAAAACCTAATATTTAATATATTGTTGTGAATATCACTGAGAACAAGTCAACAATTACGCTGTGATGACCGGTTTCTTTGAAAAGAAGTAGTTAAAGTCTATGAGTGACATTTCTGTCGACTCATGTTGTTATTAAATATGTCCACTTGGGGGCAGTATTAACATGAGTAAAAAAAAGACTGAATATACTTGAAAAAAGCAACTTTCATCCTGCTATGAACTTTTTCTTGATAAAATGAATCAGTCAGCCAGCAAAAGTTCCCACATCTTGACATACATGAGAAACATACTTGAAACAACGAATGAATAAAATGTGGCTTTAGTGCCAAAACGTGATTTTACGGTACAAATAGGAGTACTTACTTGCTTGCACTGTCCAGCTCATCATCATCTAGCCTGTAGCCAAGGTCTTGAGGGCTCATGCTCATGGGATACTTGAAGTTTTGCTGTTAATGAGAACAATAAAGCAAGTGGATGTAGTTAGACACAAAGCATAACATGATAAAACAATAAAATAGGACCCAAGTGGGGGGTCTCAGCTTAAAGATACAAGGCTCCTGATAAACAGAGTCTGCTGAGATACAGCTTTTCATAAAACTAAACTACTACTTAGACCCTGCTAGAGAGACGATGCAGCTTTGTGTCTGGTGTGTCCCCATAAGACAGGAGTAGCAGTTTGTTTTAATGAGCCTAGACCCTCAGGGTTGAGACTAAATTTGTCAAATTTGGGTCAAGGGATAAAAATCTTTAAAATCCCCTGCAGTATTATATCAAACTCTGCATTATATGCAAACTAAAAGCTACGTACACACTGTGAGTTAAGATACTGTATGGGTAACTACATTAATCATTTGCATGCCGACACCAGTGCATGTGACTGTATTTGTCATTGTGTTGAATGATCGGTGTGTACTGTAGTTGTCTGATAGTGGGTTTAATAAGCCACCTGTGTACCACATTTAATGGGTGGGTTAAAGAAGAGACAGAAGCTTTACAGAGCAGGGCAGGACTCTCCCCATGGGAGCCCAAATCTGCCCCAGGCCACTTATTAACATGCCTTACACTACGACGCACATGTTCCTCTCTCACTGCAGGTTCGCTTATGTCAACACTATCTCTCACTTTCTAATTTACACTCAGTGAATTCTTACATATAGCTGCACACCTCCCGTGTCTATATCTTTGGTAATATCTCAAATTGCCCTTCAGTCTCTTGTGTGTTTTTGTACACACACAAGCATTTAAGGGGTACAGTTACCATGAGGGGGCACTGCCTGTGTTTTTTTCTTATACCGGTTTGGCTCCACCTCTCTGATTTCTCTGCTTTCTTTCCTCTGTAAACTCACGTTATCAAAGCCCAAACACTGAGATAAAGGCTCTTTACAACCCTAAAAGTAAGCGGAGCAAAGGGCATGGGTTTAAGAAGTTAAGACTGTAATGTTTGTGTGCTCGTGTTGTGGTTGTGGTGTAGGAAAAAATCAGAAACACAAAAGGTGAAAGGCAACAACAACAAAAAACTGCCACAATAGCAAAAGGAGGAATGGAATTAATGAAAAAAAGGAAGGAAGGAAACATTGAGAGGTGAGGAAAGATTCCTCAAAGCCCCAAAGAATGATGGGAATGGGGGAAGGGAGGCTGTATTGGAACCGTGAATCAAGCCGGTCTTGATTAGCCGACGCAGTGCCAGCCAGACAGGCGGAATGTAACGTGTGGCTGGCCTGGCCTCATTTAGGGCCTGTGTTTGGCCAGGGAAGACATACACACCCACATATACACACTCAGTCACATACGCACCCTATTACAAAAAAACACAAAGAGTTAAAGTGCCATTTTCTCCATAAAAGTCAGCGAAGGAGATGTGTGCAGTAGCCACTTAAGCCTCTCAGCCATCGGGCTAAACACGAACACATGTGGTGGCACTGCTGATTGGCCAAGCTGCTCTCCTCCATGGTAGCTTGGAGCTATAATGAAAGAAATTTCAGAGGGGCTCAGGCCTGGGATCCCTAAACAGCCTTTAATGGATTCCTGTGTCAGGGCAGTAAATCTGGGGCCAGGCCAACATGCCAGTCAGCCAAAGCGGGCAGGCAGAGAGGAGATGCACCTGTGAGACATTTGGGGAAGGTGAGGTTTGGACAGAAACAGTTACACACAAACACATGTGCTGTATGTTCATTGTGCATGCAGTTATTTAGGCTGTGCATTTGTGCTAGAGAGCTGTGTTTTGGGGAAGCAGGGCCTCTCTCTGAGTCTAGGTGTTTATTAAAGCAAGGTGAACCCAAACACAACCAGACACAGGTCATGAAGCCTGGCCCTCTGATCTCTGTTACAGCTTTGGTGCCGTCTACAAAAGGAAGTTCCATAGGGAGCAGTAAATGGATGGTACCTCACTTCACGGCTTTATCAATTTGTCATTCGCTCTCTTCGCTGTGACCCTTTAGTGCAGCAGTTAAGATTAAACTATTTACAACAACCAAGCATTTTACGATAGAAAGAGTGGGTTCATCACACTTTTTTATTTATTTATTTTTTTAAATGGCAAACAAATTGCATTCATTTTACTGGTAATGTGAGATACAAAGTATGATTTTGTCAGTCACTTGAACATATTGCTGCTCTTCAAAAGCTATCAAAATCAACATCTTCTAAAATTAGATTTACCGTATGTCAATGTAAAAAAAAGAAAAAAATTATATATATATATATATATATATATATATATACACACACACATATATACATATACATATATATACATATACATATATATACACATTATATACACATATATATATATATATATATATACACATATATATATATATACACATATACATATATATATATACACATATACACATATATATATATATATATATATATATATATATATATATATATATATATATATATATATATATATATATATATATATATATATATATATATATATATATATATATATATATATATATATATATATATATATATATATATATATATATATATATATATATATATATATATATATATATATATATATATATATATATATATATATATATATATATATATATATATATATATATATATATATATATATATATATATATATATATATATATATATATATATATATATATATATATATATATATATATATATATATATATACATACATATATATATATATATATATATATATATATATATATATATATATATATATATATATATATATATATATATATATATATATATATATATATATATATATACACACACACACACACACACACACTCTACAAATGTAGACATTCACAATGAGATATTCTCAACCAGTGCAAACAGGTCCCATATTAAAGCTGTGACAGCTCTGCCACCGTTCCATACCTCCCCAGGCCTGACAGGACAGTGAAAAGCATGAAATAGCAGAACAACAGATTATCATACTGCTCCTTCATTAGCTTCTCGCTGTCGTCTAATGGGAAGCTGAAAGGTGAAAATGAAAAAGTGATTCTCCTCTCCATGCCTTCCTGTCTCCTATTTTCTCCCTCCATCACTCTGCTGTCAGTGACAGATGTCACAGTTTCTGTCTGGCTCTCGCTTCCCTTCCTCTCCACCACAAGTGAGACTGTACAGATCGCAGAGAGCAAACGAGTCAGGAGGAGATACAGCAGAGGAGAAGAAGTCATGAAAATAATAAAAAATGGTGAGGTTGTTTCAGTGAAACTAGCTCAATCCAGTATTTTGGAAGAGGGAGAACATTCTTGTGTGATCCTTAAATCAAGGATAAGATTTGACATCTGAGCTTCTCGTGTAAAGAGAACTGTTTTCTTTTACCCTGAGGGAAACATTCTTTATTATGTTTTACATTTTTTTGTAATCTTTGTTTTTATTTGATCCAAGTACCTGGCTAAATAAGTAAAATAATCCTGATTACCACCAGTTTAGACTTCAGACACACATCCACTTACAGTCTTTTCAGTCATGGATCGTGAGCAAATGAGGGTAGAACTGTAAACATGACTAACTTATCCTTTACTGTAACCCTTTACACCATGGCCTTCCTCATGCAATACGCAAAGGTATGAAATATATATCTAAGGGGCCTCAGATTTCATACAATAAATTAAATTTCATTTCTGTGTTATGGGGGGAAAATAGTCATCACCATCTATTTTAGTAGCTGCATTTGGAGAAACAAACTTTACCCTCCTCTTCCCTGCATGACCAGTTATGCAGAACAACTATGCCTCTCTGTGACAGGGCCAAACGCTAGCGGCCTTTAATAGCCAGTCTTACATTATACATTTTATATGGTATTTCTGAGTGGGCACTGATCTCACAGCTTGGCAGAGTATGTAAAGAGATGCCGGTAAAATGCAAACAAACCTTGGGGAGAGGCAGAGCCTTTGCAGAAGTACGGCCAAGTCTGTTTAAGAGCTGCTCACTCAAAAAAATAAAATAAAAAAACTGCGTTTGAGGTAAGATCCACTGCTTGTCTGTCCAACTGGCTGTTGCTAAAAGCCCACTTCCCTTTTGCTTAAAAAAAGGAGCCATATAAAAGAAAGAAAATGTGCATTATGTTCATTCTGTTAGACTAAACTAAACTCATCAAGTAAAATCACCAGGTGTCTTTCTGTGAATGGGTGCAGTGCAGTACTTTGAAGGTGCCAGGAGATGGCACTTTGGTTTCAGCGAGGAGGCCAGTTGGTCTCTGAAGTGGGATAAAAATTAAATGAAGTGGAGACTACAAACGCATACAAACAACCATGTAGACACACACTAACATGCATGCACACACACACGCACACAAACACAGCCACTTTTACTTAAAGATCATTGTAATACATCTTAACTATTCATCAAACAATATTTATCCACAATATAAATCTTATAATAAATATTATGAGCATATCTGAGCTATTTTCCCATACAGTTACATAAAAAAACTCATTATTATGAATTATGACACACTCACACTGTATGCTCTATAATCTACAGTACATGAATAGGCCGTGAAACAGTTATTCGCTATTCAGTTTACCAAACAAGTTTTGCTTTTGCATATTGTTCATACTATAGCATTTTCAATCATGTACTCAACATGCACACACAGTGTCTATGTAATGCTTTATGAGCAATATTTCAAGTTAAGTGTTATTGTACTAAAAATACATATTAGTATAAGCATGTTTGAACTCAGAGACAAACAATCCTGATATCCTAACCACACAAACGTACATTTCCCCCCGTAATAACAGACACTTCACAAGTCATGTGTACAGTGCACATATGTGTCCACTGGCCCTGAACACATGAGCTGTCTCCCACTGATGGGACACACACATCCACCCACACCCACAGTATGCAGCATGTACACACTGAAGTATCTATGCGACTTTGTTCCTCTGTTTTACATCTTTGTCAGCTCGCACTTGCTCCCCTTCCACCCTAGGCGGTGTGGTGTTTTCCGAGCTGGCATCTCTCCTGCCTCACCAGGTGAGGAGTCCAGAGCCTTGGGCTGAGCCTGGCCACAAGCCTGCTGGCTGTCATTGTCCATAACACTGTCCCAACCTCTACTCTCATCCACTCTCTTAACAGCTGTCATACTGTTGTCTCCAACCTGAGGCAAACTGCAAAATGGATGCATGTTTGTGTACACACAGTACAAACAATCCAAAACATGCTCATGTACAAAAGAGCTGAGGTACAGACACACCTTCTGGTTTGTAGATGCTTACAGCACAATACTACATCACACACACAACACACACAACACACACAACACACACGAACAATGGTTGTTGTTTGTTGTATCAGAAGAAAAGTCAGCAGTCCAATTCAATCTTATTTTTGTCAAATGAAAGGATTACTCCTACATTCTTAATCAACAAGCTCACCAAACACTGCAAAGCACCCACATTGCCAGATACGGCTGAAATATGTACGCAAATGACAGCAGCACTTTCACTTTGGTACATGTGTTGGCTGATCAAATAGAATATGAATTTCATGACTTGGATTATTTTTTCTTATGATTAATTAAAGGAAGCTACTCCAGGATCATTCATTTCATTTCAAGGACAGACATACAGAGGGGTTTGCACACACAAAAAAAAAAAACATGATGAATGATAAAAATGTATCAGGCTTTTTTCTTTCATACAGGAAGATTCAGGAATGTCTTTAATCACACCACATTTTTGGAGCGCCAGATGACAACATGTTTCTGAATTTATATTAGCAGGTGAGTGACCCTTTGTAGATCACTTGGTCGGAGGTATGGACATGTTGAAAAGACATGGGTAGTTGGTTTAGGTGTATATGTCTTGTAGCTAAGGAGACAATGCAAAAATTATATCATCTGGTGTACGTGGCTCTAAGTCTGAAAGGAAATAAATATAAATATCTTATGTTAAGTGTTAATGAGGTGACTTTTGCTTTTAATTAGACATGCATATTGTTCAATAAGCAGGACCACTGCACTAGCTTCAATAACTCACTAAGTTAGTGTATTAGGTACACATTATGTACAATACTAGGTTTATGTTGTTTAACTTTTCTAGAGAGGTGCTGATTCAACTTGGTTATTTTGAAGGCTGTTTTTGTGTGGTGTGGTGTTGAAGTGTTATACTGAGAGGTGTTTCTAATAATTTGTCTACCCTTACTGATATATAAATGGGGTACAATGTCAAATCAAGAAAAGTATGATTTTTGAAAATAATATTTAAGGATTGAAAATGTATTTTCATGTCACTGCAATGTTGAGATTGCACGTACAAAGACAGGACCTTGTTTTGTCTTCAGAGATGGAGTGGAGTTAGATATAACAGTAGGCACGGATATACTGTAGGAGTCTGTGTGTGGGCACGAGAGGTAGGGGAGGCATGAGGATAAAGATACGTTTTCTATTTTCTTTATTTTACTTAACCTTTATTTAACCAGGTTGGTCCCACTGAGAGCAATTTCTCGTGAAAGGAACACCTGGCCAAGACAGTTGTGGGCAGAGCACAGTATCAAGATTTCATACTGTAGGAAGCAATCTTAAAACAAAACATAGATAGAAAGGATAGAGGCTGAGAGATAAGAGAGAATAAGAACAATAGCTATATTTTCCTCCAAAATTCTTTTGAACTAACTGAAATGTAAATATGGTGTGCTTTAAACAGTCAGGTGAAAGTTAAAAAAAAATAGCTAACGTAGAGTGGAGCTACTTAAGAAGAAAAAAAATCCATGAGGAACCTAAAAGAGTCTTTATTTCATTATGTATATTCCAGTGGTATTTTATAGAGAAAAAAATCATTGTTCTTAAACTTGACAGAAAAAAAACTTTGTGTGTAAAAATGAGTTCATTTCAAAGCAATGTGCTTTAATACTGTATGGGTATGAAGACATAAACCAAGCTTATATGACTATCCTGGAAAAACAACAAAACTACGAGAGAGCCAGGAAAGTGTACTGTTTTGAAGAGTTTCAATCTTTCAGGGGTTACTGCACACTGAAAGGCCATAAATTATCAAGGCTGTCTGTTGGCTTCTCAATTATCAGTCTTAGTTTCAGTTGACAAAAAGAAGAAGAAAAAAATCTAGGGGATGTCAGAGTGCACTCTCCTCCTGGGTTTGTGTCTTTAATGTGTAGGGGTCTGGGTGATATACTTAGATACCTGGGTTATGAAGTAAAAGTAATGCTCAGAAAGGCAATATGAAAAAAATGAAAAATGGGAAGAGCATTGTGTATGGCTAAAGAGAATCTGATGGATTATATATATATATATATATATATATATATATATATACACACACACACACACACACACACACACACACATACATACAGTATATATAAAAAAAAAAACACACACACACACACAAAACCAGTGCTGTGGGAAATGCTATCCTGTGTCCTGTGTGTCCCTCCTGCAGTGGTCTCCAGGGACCCGTTACTGTGGCAATGAACAGGCCTCAATAGCAGGGACAGGGGGGTGAGAGTGTGTATAGTCTAGATGTGATGTATGTGTGTTTGTGGGTGTGTGCGCACATCAATTGCATGTTAACTGTTAATCTGTGTGTGTGTGTTGGGTTGGCCCATCTTTGTGTGTGCACTAGCTGGGGGTTGGGGGGGGGGTGTCCGAGGAGGCCTTTAGAAAAGCCCTAATTGCCGTTCCTCTCCTCTCCCTGACCGTCACACCTTCCTCTGCGCTAAGACTTTCCAGCCTCATCACACACACACACACACACACACACACACACACACACACACACACACACACACACACACACACACACACACACACACACACACACACACACACACACACACACACACACACACACACACACACACACACACACACAAAACAATGCTAATTAGAGACAGCACAACCTCTACTAATCACACTCTTGCATGACTGTGACTTAAATGTCAGTGTGTGCATGCAGGATTTTTAAATAGATAGAATTGGGAGTCCACTTGCCATTATTTCATTTAGCAATAAGAAATGGAAAAGCTCCAGCTGTGAGTATGGAGGTACAGATATAAGGTGAGAGATATAATTAGTAACCTGAGAATGTATGCATGTGTTTAATACTGTACAGAAGCGTGCAATTTTAATTACATGAAACTAAACTTCTTGTACCAATAACTATATGTGCACATTTTCATTTACACTACAGTGTCTTATTATTTTCTAACATTTTTACCTTTATAAATGTATTGATGAATGTGTATTTTGTGAGTGTGCATGTGCTTGCACATTGTATGCCAGCTCTGCACACAACAAAGAAAGAAGGAAAAAAAATTGCTATCTACGTATGGTGCACAAGCAAATTCTTCAGAGGAAATGCTGACCAGCAGATGAGTTGCTTCTACTGTCCGTGCTGTTCAGAGAAAAATACTGAATGTACAACATGAGTGCGTTGTAAGACAAAAAATGCTTATCATTACATTTGGCACACTGACAAACTGCTGTACTTTCAAGAGCTGTTACGAGAGAGAGAAAGCAGGGGGAGAAAGGATGGAGATGAAAAAAGAGAGTGGGGATGGAGAGAGGAAGAAAGAAATGAAATGAGAGCAAAAAGTGGACTGAAAGAGCAAAGAAATGGAAGACTACATCCATGTTGCCAAGTGAAAACTGGGCTCTGGGATGATCAGTCAGTGTACACGTAGTTAACTCATTTACTGATGTGCATCTGTGTGTGTGTGTGTGTCATACCCGTCTCAATTTCTGCAGTCTCCGTGGAGACAGGCTCTTGGTGCTGGTGGGAGACCCGGCACAGACCATCATCCCCTCTTCTTCTTCTTCCTGAGAGAGAAATGATGAATGTAAATCTTAGATGATTAGATGAAGATTTGTGTTGTAAATGAAGTAAACTGACTAAAATATATGGAGAGTAATGGGTAATTGCATTCATGTGAAAGAACCACACCACAACCCATTCAATGTATTACTCCATCGTTTTAAGATACTCCATTATAAGTGAAAGAATGAAAGAGATTACTGAACTAAAGAAATTATGCTCTTTGTCCTGTTTGTTGCCATGTCTTGAAGTTTATGGTTTTGTTTTCTTAGTGCCAACAAATCCCATGACATGATTAACTGATCCTACTAAAAAACATTGTGTGTCTAAAGCCTGATACAGCTTATTCATCTGTGCCATAAAGGTTTGTTCAAAAAATATTAAACACATCAATAAGCCACACTGTTGCATTAGATGACATGTTCCTTTATTACGATGAACACGGGCACTGTAGTTTACCAGTTTACCTTTTACTATAAATATTTGGTAGCGCACCAATTCCGCACCTAAAAATAGTGCCTTACAAATGCACCATTTACCTGTGTCTGAGTAAAGATTTCTAAAATACAATACTGCTATACTGTTTTAGGAAATCACAGAGGCTTATTAAAAAAAGAAAAAAGTATATTCTAATGACCCGTCTTTAAAGATTTAAGTCCTCAGTAGGAACAAATGTCTCAGAGTCATGGACATCGAGAGAAGTAGTAACATATTGCTGGCTTCAATCTTTCCATGGAATTTTTAATAACAGCAGATTTATTGAATATCACAAGCCTTATCCTTTACAACATTCTCTATGAGGTTATAACAATTATATTCAAGGTAACCAACACTGGTGAGTTTAATTTCAATACATTTGTGTTTTGAGGTCCTTGTGTCCTGGCAGCAACATAAATGCACTGCAGATTAAGTGTGATCCTGAGAAGGTCGAATTAATTCATTTGTGTTATTTGGGAATTAATTTATGAACGCACAGGAAATCTGTTTAACCCAAAATCAAATACATTTCAACACCTCTATTTGCCACACACACACACACACACACACACACACACACACACACACACACACACACACACACACACACACACACACACACACACACACACACACACACACACACACACACACACACACACACACACGAACACTGCGTACTCCTCGTGTTCATCATCAGTGCCCTATCTGCTCAGTTTCCCACTGACAGATCAAACTGCTATTGCCTTATCAAATCCATCAGGCTTATGGAAACATACACCTTGTTACATTAGCTTTGAGGAAATCACAGACTCACTGATGAAATATGCAGACAATAAAAGAGAAAGAAGGGCCGGGGCTGGATGACATGACAGGCCATAGCCAGAGGGGCGTTGGTTAAAAATGTACAGCCCTGAACAAAGCGCTAAGCAGGCTTCAACAGTCATTAAAAGGCCCAGCATCAGAATCACACACTCCATGTAAAGCAGCCTTCCTGTCGGTTTCTATGAAGGGGGTGTGTGTCTTTTGTATCTGTGTGCCTCAGAACAGCATTATGTGTGCAGGCATGTTTCTACGAGCGTGTGCATGTGTGTCAGAGAGGTGTGAAGGTGTGTGCTGCTCACCCTTGCTTTAAGTCTGCCCTTAATGTCCCGGATGCCCCTTTTGGCATGACTCTTGGCCTAGGAGGAAAAACAACACACACGGATTACTAATCAAAACATACTGCATTAACATTCTGTCCTGGTTTCATGTAACATCAAGAAATGCTTTGATCCCTGTGGCAAAAACACGAAGACAAAAGGCGGGATAAGAGAACCTCACACACAAACAGGAGGCGATAACATGAAAGGGCACCCTGACCACCTATTGCACAGCACATAGCCACATGGCATTGCTCATCAAACACAGACTTATGCTGAACAATACTCCCATTTCTTCCACTGTCAATTCCAAAACAGACAAGTTTTTTTAAATTAAGTTGTCGTATATTCAAGCAGACTGATTAATTTTCACAAAACAACTGGCAAAATGTCATCCGAGTTCTGTTTCAGTGGAATTTTCAGGACTTGGTGTTTTAAGTTATGTACATATAGAAGAGTGCATTAAGCCACATTAATTGGACTGTTTTGCAAAAGAACGTACTTTAGTCACAGCTGTGTTGATGAGTGCTCCTCCTCTCTGTAATAGACACAGAAAATTATTAGTAAGTGACTTAGAGGCATTTTGGGTGAGTTTCCACACATTCAAATTTCTTTGAATTTCTATTAAATATTCATGTAAGCATGCAATCATATTGTGGTGATCTTATCAAACATGAATGACTAAAGAGCTAGCTGAAATGCTTTTACAATCAGTTTGGTTTCTGCATACATTTGTCCTACTGTGACGCACAGTATCCTTATCAATATCATAATTATTTCTACCACATCATTTGACTCTCACAGTAGCCACAAGGGACTCATTTTCAATATCAAACACAACCTCCCTGTGCAGCTGTAAATAGTATTGTAATGCAACATCAGTATACAAATGGTGACACCAGGCAAAGTATGATATCGCTGAGCCATGATAAACCGCATGATTCAAAGGATTCAGGAGGTTTTTATTTAGAAGCAGCCTAAAGCTGCGATGGAAGGGACCGTGTGTGATTGATTTCTACTTTGAGTTCTGCAGACTGACATTATGGGACCCAATAGCTCTCTGTGCCTCTCTTCTTTTCTCTCTCTCTCAGAGTTGCTGCATCTCTCCTTTGGCGTCTCTCACTTTTCCTCTGTTTGGTCTTTAGTGTAAGCACAAAGCGCCAGCTAAACGGCTAAACAGAGTAAATGGCAGACAGCGTTTCAGAAGACGGCAGAGGGAGAGGAGGAGAGAGGCCGAGGTGAAGGCCCCTGTTATAGATCCCTGTCAGTCAGGAAATGTGAACTTTAACAAACCTTTGAAGAGCACTCTAGAGAACTAATTCAGCCTTAGCTGACGGCGTGGGGAGAGAGGGAGGGTGAGGGAGAGATACTTAGTGTGTGAGAGAGAGAGAGAGAGAGAGAGAGAGAGAGAGAGAGAGAGAGAGAGATGGGGGCTGTGACAGAAATGAAAAGAGGGAGAGAGGGGAAGATAAAGGGAGATAGATATGGGAAGGAAAGGAGAAGGGGAAAGAGACAGGAGATGAAGAAGGAGGGAGAGATCTATGTTCTTGGGTCGGTTCAGCAGAGTAACGCCTGTGTTTGCTGCCAGATCAACATGTCATGTCGGAGGACGTCTTGTCACGTCAAATCACTTCTGTCTCCCTCCCTGTCTGTCTCCACTGTCCTGCTGCATGCGCCGCTTCACACACCAAACTGCACTCAAGCTGGATCTGTACATTTAGGCAGCCCCTTCATTCCAAAGGCAACACCAGGACTTCAAACACTGAGTCGTGTCAATCATACTTTCAATTAAATATAACTCTGGAATGAAATGAGTGAAACATAAAAAAAAAGCCATAGATAAAAGCATTTAGGTATGATATGAAGGACATTCTGTGAATACCTTCACAGTATGCATCCATTGCTGGTAAGACCTTGAATTACCTGGAGGGATGTATAAAACAGAGAATATGAATTAATAATGTTGCACTCGATATTGCAAAGCAAAGGTAACTATGTATATTACACTGTGACACAGTCTTTATAGTCATCGCTACACACACTTTTCACTTTACACAACCATTTCTATATTTGGTTATAGTTGATTAAAAAAAAATTGTAAAATACAAAAACATTTAGTGCATTATATGTTGTTGGCATTATTTGTTATTGTCCCTTTCGTCAATTAAAGAATAATAACAAATAAGATATTTGCTGATAATGTAAAATTAGTATTAGTATCTGGATATAAAGAACTTTTTAGAGTAGAATAGAGGACTGTTTTAAAGAGGAGATTTGCTTCTACAGTATGGTGTCCAGGGCTCTCAAAGGTTTAGAGAACAGAATTACAGATGACAGCGTGGGTTAGGAGAAGGATCAGAATGAATAAGCCCAATAATATGATGGATATTTTAGCTGCAACATCCGGATGCCATTTCTTTTTTCTTGTCGTGTAAATACGACTCAAACCTGAAGTGTTGCGATCAAGACGGTATAATTTGTCTGAGCATTCCTGTGGGATTTCAAACTTCTGATGTCTCCACAAGTACAGTAAAAATGCTCAATCCTGCCAAAACATTACTTATTCTTTCATCAATCTTCTTTTTTTGCCACATTCAATAAGATTTACAAGTTATCTTTGTATCAGTTCCAATAAAAAAATTGTTTGCAACAAATGACAGTCAAGATGCATGTCAAACATAAAAATATGAACCAATTCACCATGAGAGCTGTTTTTTTTTTTTACAGATATTATAATGGCTAAGAGTCACTTTAAAGCATAATGATGTCATTTTTAACCAATAACAATTCAATTCTGTTCTTACAGAGACACCAAGTTCATTATTGCATTAGTATTCAAAGTGCCAGGTATGTTCATGAGAAATTAAACAACAGCTGTTCATACATGACTTAAACAATAAGTAGTTCAGGACCAGAAATGTTTTAAAATTGAACATTTTGTAAAACGTATAGAAGCACACCACAGTATATATATATTTACCATATTTTTTTTTTTATCAGTTTATCATTGTCTTAGAAGACTTTGTAATTGTTTTAGAATTTTAAGAGAGTAACATTTTACATGGGCTGTGAAAGGCTCTTATTGCCTTTTCTTGCAATTTGCAAAACTTCAAAGATTTGTCTTTGTTTAATTAACTCCTTTTGTATCTTACTATAGCACAATAACTACAGCCTATTGCATGAAATATGGCAAATAAATATACTGTTGCTAATTGATAGACAGGTCTTAGCACTACTCACTTCCACAGAAGCCCCCCTCTGTGATCTCTTCTTCAAACACGTCGGAGAAGCCGCGGCCTGCGTTCAATTTGGCCAGCCGTCCGTCGATGAACTACAAACATAAATTACAATGTGCTTATTAAAGAAAGGAGGAGGGAGGGGGGGTGGACACACTTAAACAGATACAAAACACATACACACATATTTAAACACTCAGTGCAACAGTGGGGTGTTATTAATCCTACCTGACAGAAACTACATCCCAAGATTAGGTGGGTTGCAGGTAATAGGGATTTGGTAATGTGGAGCAGGTGAGGGATTAGTGCAGCAGACTACATGCTGCACACTGTCTGAGACATGAGGAAGTTTCATTTCCTCCCTTTGTAACATGGAGCGCATAAAACTCCATCTCATAAATATGGACCTAACAGCCAAGACAGCTACACATTTCACGAGCAGAGTCACAAATTTGAGTAAATATGTTACACAAGCAATCACACACATTCATTGACACACACATTCACTGTTATTTGTGATTAACACAACAAAAAATAACAGCATTCTTTAGACATTAAAGCATGAGATATAGCTATTTTTTTACAGGCTGTGACCAAATAAAAGCAGTGATGAGACGGCGAGGCATAAGAAAATTGTATGTCTCAAAAAATTGATTTTGAGATTTTAGCATATCATAAGTGCCTCCTGCGAGCAGTTTACAGGCTCAGTTATGTGACTGACAGTTGGATTGTACTACTTGCAGGAGAAAACTGCACTAACCGTAAATCATCTTTCTGAATACTGAACATGAAGAAAATCTTTAAAACAATTATGTGAATGTAGATCACTCCATCACACATATGCTGCACTGTTTTCTATTAGCTTAATCCAACCACATTGACCCCCAAGTTCCTGTTAGTTTCCTGTCCCATGGCTTATAATATCAGCAAACCACTGTGTGGAAATAATACCTTCCAGTAAAATCGTTGGGCTTTCTGGTGTAACAAAAAAAACATGCGACTTCAATATAGTACTTTTCTTTCATTTTCAAGATGTGGGGCCAAAAGTCTGCAAAAGTCCTGAAAAACTAACTTGCTACCAGTTTGTGTGTAAAGCTTTTTAAAAAAAAATAAAAAATCTGCAGTATCTTTTTAACTGCAGAGTTTAAAGGTAGGAGGGAAAAGCAGCTAACAATCAGTTATAGTGTCTTTCAAAATAATTAGGATATACAAAGCATTTGGATTTAAAGCTAAAATCTATTTTGACTGATGACTGCATTAATTAACAATCAACACCTCCTACCTTTAAACCACTCTTTTGTATTTTCAAGGACAACAACAAATGATGCACTATTCTTTTTAATACTTTATACTCAGATAATAACTGTAGCAATCCTCGTCCCACCTCTGCGACTGTGTTCAAAATGTAACAACAGTGTAGGTTGTTTTAGGGCACTTGTCCTCAGGGACAGCCTGCTAACTAGCGACCGACACAGCTACCCGCTCCTCTGGTCAAAAGAGCCAGAGACTCATCATTAGATCATTTTAATTAGAGGTGAGACTGCAGGTTTCAACCACTGCTCTGCTACTTAGCTGGCCCAATTAGTGCAGATAATCAACCCAAATCATCACCTAGCCAAAGCCTCCACTTATCTTCCCCCACATACCCCGGCCAGATTACCTGCCTCACTGTGGGCCTTAATTGGACATTACTCAACAATGGCAGACTGTGATCAACACAACACAACACACAACACACACACACACTTAAAAAAACACTTGCTCATGCCCACGTGCACATACACAAACAACAACAACACAATACAAGGGCTCATTTTCTTTGTTTTAAAAGAGAGACCAAAAAAATCTCTCAACGGAAACAGAAAATAATTTGAGGGTGGGACATCAGGACAAGCTTCATTCAAACAAAAAAGTAGCAGACTTTTAAATACACACTTTGTCAATATGTGGAAATCCAATGACATAAAAACAAATTTACTCCATTAACAATAACGTAATTTTGCTTAAATATTACTTTTACTAAACAAACTCAACCCAAACTAGATGTGTAAATAAAGTCAGACTTGGAGGTGAATCCTGCTCCATCTCTTCATGTCTACATGTCAGCTTGTTTCCTGTTGCTGTTCGAGATGCAGACCGTAGACAGGGAGAGTTATTCCATCTGGCTAACAGCACATTGGCTCGGTCACAGTGGTCTAGATTTATTTTAACTCTGGATATTGTGGAGCCAGAAATTGGGATTAGGACTCCACAGTGGTTCATTTACAAAGATATACATGAAGAGCCTAAAGGAAATGTAATTTTTGCAACCTGGAATTTTAGCCCATAAACTGTAGATACTCAGGGATGTAGCGGAAATCAATCTTTGCTAGTTACCAGAGCATGGAAATCCAAATTTGGCCAAAAGGAAGAAGGCCTGAGGAGCAAGTGGCAACAACAATCAGTGCTTCATACAGTAAGCTGCAATGCATGTCAATCAGATATAAGTATAGCAATATATAATTATTTTTAAGCCATAATGTCTCTTAACCAATTGATAACTCTTAAACTTGCTGCAGAGACACACATAAGAGGACTTCAAATATGCTATGAGGACCCAAGTCTAATTTATATGTTAAAAAAGAAGTTGGAACTATCAGAAAGAAAGTTTTTGGAGCCAGCATCGAGCAGCCATTAGAAGTAATGAATTTAAAGCATTTTAAAACACTTTGTTTGGACAAGGCAACTAGTTTTATCCATCACTCCTATTGGTTATAATTTCCAGCTCACTGTAACAGCTGTGATATGGAGTGGATGGAGCAACTACACAAGAAGATTTTCAATCAGATAATTAGATTTTGCAAGGACACACCTTTCCCCCTTTCGATCAATGGCTCGGCTGTTGCGGTCATACACGGCGAGGATGACGGATGATTATTGATTGATGGGACTCACGTTGTGTCTATACAGGCTCCTGGCAGTAAATTATCAGACTACAAGTCCCCCTACAGACTCAATAAAACTGTGTATGGCTTAGTTTTGTCAATAAAAGGAAGAGACTTCATTGAATCAGTCTCTGCTATCACAACACACACACATGAGTGTGTGTGTGTGCTTGTGAGTGTGTGGGAGCTGAGAATGGTTGATAGGAAGCAGGTTAATGTCGACAGGCTTTCCCCACGCATACTTTTAGAAGACTTCTCCCACTTGTTCTGTTCTGAACAGAGATGGGCTGCTGGACCGAGCACACAGGAAACAGGAACATAACACAAGTGTGCTCGAAGGTAATACTGTGACATTTTAAGAGGTATGTATGTGAATATTTATTTTATCGTTGACTTAGTGTCTATATTTCATAGAGGCACAAGATTTTAGGACTATTGTTTCTGCACACAAATCAAACGTTTACATTTTAGTTATTAAGAAGGTGTTCTTATCCAACATCTTACAGTAAGTCATTTGTTACAATAATACATTTTAATAGGGGTATTGAAAATAATTGATGGCCTTTAATGACATGACAGCAAACAATAGTCTCTCTGTCTAGGAGGTAATTCAGCTTCTTAAGTATTACTAATGTTTTGCTGAATTTGCATGAACAGCTCCATGCTCTTCCCTCTATAAAACTGAAATTACTTGCTGCTTTATGAAAACAAAATCACCTGTAGAAAGCAATTTCCTGCTGAAATGGTAACACCTCAAACTCAGGTAACACCTCGACATTATGTGTGTGCTTTACCGTGTGTGTGTAATGTGTGTTGTGGTCTATCAAGTCAAATAATATGGTTTGAATTTGGCTCAACTTTGACCAATTATTGTTGACATATAGGTGACAGTGACAAATCCCACACTATAAAAGGCCATTGTTTGCAAGTTAATAGAAGACATATAATCGGATATATTGTATCAGACATGTTGTTTCAGTCTAGTCTAGCACTAATGACTGGTTGCTTGATAATTAAGGAACCCAACCTGTTTGTTTACACTATCCTATGTCAATCCCCTTTGGAAATAAAGCACAACCTTTTAACTTCAGCTGAAGAATAGGGAAAACAAACAAACAAAATAATTAAAAAATAAAAGTATGCCACTGTAAAGGGTTAATCCCTGCTTCTATTGTAATATCAGTAATGCAACATTTGTGGATTATAATACATGTTCTTAATATATATCACAATACATAGCCAGAAAAACAAAACATAATTAATGTTGTGTTAATGTTCATATTACTGTTTATTGTGTACTGTCCAAATATTTGAACACATTGTACTTTGATGCTTTGGCAACACTGTTATTGAAACTTTCATGCCAATAAAGCTCTTTTGAATTGAATTGAACATAGCAGCCAAAGTTTATTACTCATTGTATGTGGCCAAATGCTATTTATGATTCTTAATTAAGGGGCATACTAATAAGACAGCAGTCCTACTTAAAGGCCTATAAATAATTTGTGATATACTGGCATTGAAGATATATATATATATATATATATATATATATATATATATATATTGGATTATAGGTGTAATAGGACCAAAAAATAAGACATTGGTATAAAAACAATCAATAACAAAACAAGGAGTAGTACTGGAAAAAATCTAAACATCTCCAGTCCCAGAGTGTGTACTTAAGTTTATAAAAATGAATGTGTGCATGCGTGTGGCCTCGCAAGTCAAGTATTATTTGCGTGTTTGTGAGCGGATGTGGGTCATGGCCAGAGCAGAGCTTGGGCGGACCGCTGGCCTCTCTCACTTTAGTCGAAAGAGGAGTGGAGGAGATAAGCTCACCCCAACCCCCGTGCTGGAGAGGAGGAGGAGGAGATAAGGGCCTGTTTCCCAATGCTACCGCTGAGGCAGGAGCCAGCCCGGGAGGATGCTTTGAACTGCTGCTCGCTATCTGCTCTGCCTGGGAAAATTATAGATGGGGCAGAGTGTCCAGAGAAACAAAAGGCTGATTGAGGGGCGCTGTGCTGTAACTCTCGGGGGTAAATCACACTACTATCACGGGTCAGAGAGCACAAAGAAAAATTCAAGGGGTGAAAGGAAATTTTCTTCGAGGCCAGAAGTGTCTCTCCACTCGGCTCTGGCTCGGCGAAGTTTAGTATTGCTGAAGGGATTTGGGGGGCTATGTAACCACATATGAATAAAGAATACCTGCGCGCGCTCGCTCTCACGCTCACGCACACGCACACACACACACACACACACACACACACACACACACACGTTGATAAGACTCTACTCCACTCTACTAGTGGTGGATATTCACATAGGCCACATGTTTTGCTTTTACAGGCTTGTGCATACATGTGAAAGACAGAATTCGACCTTGATATGAGTTTGTACAGTAAAAATACATTTAACAGGCCTAACCAATCGGGGTTTTGTTTGTACACCAGGCAAAACTGAGCAAACAGAGAGATATTAAGACGTTACATAAGTGTGTTGAGAGATAACTACAGTAAACAGTTTCTAGGGGTCAATAACCGTTCATAATTCCAGACCTCTTTCTTTTCCATTTCTCCCCATCTGAACTTTTGAACTGTCAAGACACTAAATGCTGACTTTACTCGGCTAAGGTGCTGAGAGACATCTGTAAAAATGAAGACTTTCACCCTTCTAAATAAAAAAAATATGATCAAAAAAGAAACCGCTCAAAAATAAACTGACATTGACAAGAGAGGAGAGAGTAACCTACAATAAGAGCACTTAGTCATATTTTTCTATTTGTGCTAGAGATGTGCATTATGTAAGTCCAAGCAGATATATAATTATGATTTGAAGATCAGTAAATGTTCAGATTTCAAAAGTTAAATGTCCAGAACATCCATAAACATTTTCTAGGATCAGATTACAGTACACCATTAATTTGTAGTTAATGCTGGTTAAAAGAAACTTACACACAGACAGACAGACAGACAGACAGACAGACAGACAGGTACCTGTTTGAAGAGCTGCAGGTTGACGGCCATGGACAGGAAGTTCCTCATGGTGCTCGATCGATGGTTCACAAAGCTCTCCTCGCAGAAAGTGATTGGCTCCCCCTGAGGAGTCCACAGAGACATTATTGGCAAAAAAAAATAAAATCAAAAAGTATACTTGTTCATTTTGGCTCACTTTTCTTTGTACCAATCTGTTTTTTACCATGTTTACTTAGTTCAGAAATGAGCCACAGCAAACAAAGGCAGATGCGTGTGGTGACTTGAAAGGCAGGGGGTCTAAACTAAACAAGGTTATTTATAATATGCTTCACAGCACTAAGACAATCACCTCATGTCTGTTATCATTATGCACTGTAAAACGTCTTCAAACAAACAAGGAGTATTTCAACTGATTTCTTCATAAGTGAGCCTGAAAACAGAAAATGAGTCTAAACGAGAGACAGGAAGGAAAGAGAAAGGATCAAAACGGAGGAGGAGGAAGAGTATTAAAAGAAAAGAAAAAAACAGAAAACAGTGCTCTTTAAAACAGTTCCCCTGGAAGAGCACACACAATCTCCCCTGGACCAGAAGACAGTGTCCCAGTAAACTCCCCAGTACTCCACATGAACAAATGATCACATTATTACTATTTCTTACATCATGTCTGTTGGCCTGTGAGCTATATACACGAAGGATGACAACAGAACCACTGCAGGCCAATCACACGCAGCCCTACAGTCATTTCCAATTCATGTTTTTCTCATAATTAACATCATTCTCACATATTTCAATGATGCTCTAAATTCTTCTGGTGTAAAACAATGTGCTTTGTCTGTTCCAGGCTATGAGTACAGTGTGGCAAATAAAAACAACTTAACAACACCGGAGACTAACCCCTTTTTTCAAGGATGGGCGGATGATACCAGTGGCCCAAATTACATCACATGAAAACTGCTCCACTTACATCACTAAAAGTTTTTAAGGCGTATTCTCTCGTAAAAGCCAAGTTGAAAGTAGCTTGTTGTAGTTTAATCAGCTTTCCGTTTGGCTGCTCAAGCCTCGAATCAATCTGCAGCTAACAAAACTGAATAGCATGCTGAGACGAACAACTAACTATGTAGCCAATGGAGTTGATTTAGTGAAACAAAGTTTATCTAGAGAAACCACATGAAGCTGGGCCAGTATTGTAACTGCATGAAAAAAGAAGGCCATGTACTTTTGGTGAATCTGAACTAACCCTTTAAAACACCAAAGTTACACAATAACACTAACTAACCGATCAAGGCAGCGTGAGACCAACAACTCTTAGGGCCCTATCTTGTACCCGGCACAGCGCAGCGCAAAGCCCGACGCTAGTGTCTTTGCTAGTTTAAGACTGACGCAGTTGTCAATTTCCCGTCCAGCGCCTACGTCGTTTAAATAGCAAATGCACCTGCGCCCATCTTTGCGCCCATGGGCGTGCTGGTCTTACAGGGAGGTGTGTTCAGGTGCATTCTTGGCGTATTGCAATCTTGAGGCAGCAGGAAGCAATTGCGCCATTGACCAAGAAAAACCTGGTCTAAAGTCAATAGCGCAGCATTTCATTGTTATTTTAACAGCAAATTAGTAAAATGCGCCCGTGCACAATATGCTTGTTACACACAAACACACACACACAGGGAAGCGCAGCAGCACACAAACATCATAATAGCAATGCGCCAAGGTACAAACACGCCTGGTTTTTAAAAGGGAATGGGAGATGACACTGATTGGTTTATTGCATGTTACGCCCAAAGCACACCTATGAATTAATGAAGACACCGTTTTGAACCATGCGCCCGGCGCACAGACCCTTTTTTCCGCCCTCAAACTAGCAAAAGTGGATTTGGACACGCCCTAAACGCACCTGTGCCAAGCGTTTCACACCGTGCGCTTAGATCGTTAAAATAGGGCCCTTAATGGTAAAATTACTTTTTTTTGTCAAAGGAGTCTGGTGGCTTTGAAGAGAGCATAGATGGATATAAAGGCTTTAGATCCTTGTCGGAAAGGGCTGTCTGACAGCAAGGTAAAGGGGTGAAAATATTCTGAATGTGGCGTACCCTTAAACTGATATTTTCATATTTTTTTTAGGTGGGCCTTGTTTTAGGTAGTTAAACTGCACCGTCAACAGCAGTACATTGCTTAGCTTCTTTTCGTCGGTACTCCGATCTGCTTCTCCAAATTGGGGGCGGTCTGATCGCCACCTACTGTAGGTAATACACTAATTAAGGATAAGTAAGTACCTCATACAACCCCACTTCAAAAAATTCAAACAACCCTTTAAGGGAAGGCTCATTTTAGAGTAAATGTAGAGCGATGAGTGAGCACTACTTGTTCACTTCCAAGGCTGCTACAATCTGAGCTGCCATGGTAATTCAAGTGTTATGTTGAAGTTAATACGCACATTACACATGCATTCAGTGCCAAATGGTGTTTTAAAAATGAGACTTGATGTTATCACATCATTTATGTGTCACACAAACTGGACTGTCCTCCATACAGTAAGTGTGAGCGTGAAACTCGTTTTAAAACACTTTAATAAAACAAAAGCCCTTACTTTACAGACATGAAAAAAGGCAATCTATAAAGACAACTACAAGTTTATCTATGCTTTATGTTAGCCTGACATCAAGCTATGAGATGTATGATCGTTATGTAAGAGATTGTAAGAATTAAGGAAGCCATTATACAGAAAAAAAGAATCTCATCATGTAGCAGATGTGTTCAACGTGCCAGAACAAGGCAGCAGTTCTCTGTGGATGAAGGTTTGGATCTAGGGCGAACTGAAGTCGCAATAAGCTTATAGGAAATCTATAAATGACAATATCAATTTCTGTGATAGTTTAAAAGATGTGGACGCTGCTAAATCTATGTGCTTCTATGTGTTTATTTTAGCGTAAATGTGTAGCCATTTTCATTTGATTATCAAATGGGCACTGTTTGTTAATGAGATCATAAGAAACATTTTTTTTTTTATTATTGTGTAAGCATTGTTCCACATGGATATAATAATTAAACAGAATACTGTTATTCATCGCCATTTCATTTGAATGAATCGGAACAGCTTCTTTAAATCACGACTGAAATTCCAAATACTCTTTAGAATAAACGGTGCTCACTGTAGTTTAAGCTTTAAGGGTTATTATCCTCTTTGGTGCTTCAATTTTACAGATGTAGGTGTCTTGTATGTGTATGTGCTTTATGTATTTCAATTGTGCCAATGTTTAATGTTTGTTTTCATGACTGTTTAAAAGCCCTTCTAGGGACGGGCATTGGAAATTAGCAATAGCTATAAATGCTGTGATGCTGTACATTGGAGATTTGTTGCACAAATGGTTATGTCTAAGTATCTTTCCCTATTCAAATAAAAATGAAATGAAAAAAAAAAAATTTGTGTGTTAAATAAAAGAGCTGTTTTTTTCATACAGCTGTTTTGACATGTGTATTTGAATATACACCGCTTGTTTTAGTTATACCTAGATGTTTCAAAAATATTCCTTTTCAAAAACAAATTGCACTTTGATATAGACCAGTGTGTTCTTGTCTCTATGTGAACACATTATATTGATCTTCTATACATGAGAATATGCAATGTGTAATATTTTGTATCTAAAACGGTTTCATCTACTTTTGAAACGTGATGGTGACCTCCCCTACTCAGCGTTTTCACACCTGGTTGGATGATACCAACTGGTTACACGCCACCTTGAGTAGAACTTCAGCTAATTCTGCCCCTAAATAGTACCGAGCACACACCTACAGAATATGTGCACACGACTTGGCTTCATCAATGGCGGTACTAATTTGATCTGCTATTTCAGGTTCATTTTGCCCGACACGTGTGTGCTGCTCTGAGCTGGTGAAAAGCACCTGGGGGAGCATCAACGTGAGCTGAAATTGATAACCACAGAACTGCTGTTCTAATCAGCTGATTGCTTTTCAAATCATTATCATTTTCCAGTATTGTTTCATTTACAACTCAGCAAGACTCCAACCAAACATCCACACCTCTCCTTCTGTTGAGGCATATGGGCCTGTGAACCACAGTGCTCAGCTCGGTCTGCGAAGATCTTTTCCTCAGCTCAGAACAATCACGAGCAGCGTGATGTTCCACAAATATCAGAACACAGCGAGTATCATCGGTAACTTCATGAAAGCAGATGTGCTTGTTTGTGCATGTATGTTAACTACACAGATACTGTCTAAAAGAAAAGATGGTGTGAGTGAACTGAGAAATAACTGCATGTTGTGCTCACACAAACACACATGCAGTGAGTTTCAGTGCTTGTGTCAGAAGGGAGGCAGTTTGTTCGTATACTGTCTGTATACAGAGAAAAGAGAGACAGCATCAATAATGTAGCATCTTGACTCCGGGAGTCCACAAAGTCCAATTAATCTCAAAGCCAAAGGAACAAAGGCTTCGCTATTTGACAAACAGGACATGCTGTACTTTGCTCTGCTCTGACTCAGACTTGATAAGAAGAAAAGATCGCGAAAAGAAATGTTAGGGGGGCTAAGTAAAGGAGAGTAAAACACCAAAGGTGGCTAAAAGGGATCTTCAAAGGTAACGTCCTGACTCTTTTCAGCTCCTCTGACATTTCACTGCCACTGCCAGACAGGCCCACCTTAGATCTGCGCTCCATCTGAAAAACACACCTTTTACCTTCAGTCAAAACTGCCCCAGTCTAACCAGACTCCAGTTAAATTTGACTCACCTCACCCAAACTGAGATTGCTACTGCATGCTACACAGTCTGAGGAGCAAATATATTATATGCACTTCTGTTAATATTTCTGCTTGTGAATGAAAATACAATCTGTGGCCTTTATACTGAACATGCAATGTGTTCCTGTTGATCAGGATCATTGTTTTAAAAATAGTAGTTATAAATATGTTATTTTGCTGTCCAGTACAGAGGAAGGTTTGAGATGAGTTTAGATGGCAGTTCAGCCATATTACAAAAAGGAAACATTCTTTCTCACTTACCTTAAGATGCAGATAGTTGTAGTTTACATTTTGAGATATCTGTCTCTGAGATTTCTGCTGCCACCCCAGTACAATATGGAATTAAATTATGGGTCCTAACAATATTAAAGAGAATCAATCTCTATAAAAACTGTCAACAGTGTGTTTAGTGATTATCCAGAGTTAGTGAGACATTTTGCTTGGATGATAACAGACAAAATTCCATTCTATTGGGCACGGTTATCTCAAAAACTTGGATTATCAAAACCAAAATTGTCTGTAATCTCTGTAATGCTAGATACCCCTAGAGGAAAGTGAGAAATTGTGTTTTTTTTTTTGTTTTGTTTTTTAAAACAAGGTTAGCTCAAACACTGGATGTACGGTTTGTATCACACTCTGGGTTTGATGGTAAACAAGCATATATCCAAACATAAATGATTTAAGAAAGTAAGGCTCCAACATGACACAGCAATGCTATTACACAAGATGACTGGTGGTGATTAATGACACTGGATCCTTACAGGTTTATATCTGAGGGCATCTCGATAGGATCCAAACAGAGCGGCCTGCACTCTCAGGAAGGCCCTCGCCACACCACATCCTGTTGCTGTTGACTGCTTCTTCAGCTTGCTTTTCAGAGAGGACACCTGGTGGAAAACAGAAAGAGAGAATGTTGGAGAGAAAGAGACAGAAAGTGAAGGAAAAGGGAGAGAGAGGTGGGAGGGCGGAAAAGGAGAGATGGGGGGGTAAAAGTTAAATTATCACCTCTGAAATTGGTGGAGGAAACAGCTAGCCCATTCTGGGTGTGAAGTATCACATTTGCAGGTCATCTCAAAAAAGAAAAGAAAAGAAAGGGAAAAGCTTAAGCCTTTCCTCCAAGCTTATCTGTTGTGCTGTTGGGAGCACCTGCTGCTTTGCTAATTGAGCGGAGGATGGGGGGGGGCGGCAAGAGGGAGGGGACAGCAGAGAGGAAATGGAAACTCGCATCTTTGCTTTTCCTCTCTCACCCTCTCCCTCCATGCTGCCACCCCCGCTCTCATCCCCATCACCGTCTTGCTTTTTTCACTTCTCCCTCCATTTCTAACTCTTCTCCTCTTTCTTCCCAATCCTCCTGTTTTCCCCTCCCCTGTTGGCTCTCCAAAACTCCCTCTAGAAAGGGACTCTTGACATAAAATGTCTTTAATTATTTCCCCTCTCCTGGCTCCGTTTCCAGGACTCCAGGCGAGAGTGGAGGAGCAGCAGGCCCGAGCTTGTTTTAGGATGACAAAAGATTCACCCTGGCCAGCGGGCCCTGGGGAGTCTGGGGAGGAAGTTGTCAAGAGGCTCTCCTCACCTGCTCAGCAGTAGTCTGACTGTGTTGTGGCAGAGTGAGGAGGAGGCAGGGATAGCGAGGGACCGCTGCTCTCTGTGTGGGCTGTGCCAGCGTAGCACAAAAGCACAACGTTTGATTGGGTTGCACAGGAGGTCTGGATTACTGTAATGCAGTTTGGTGTGGGCTGTGCAGTAGTACGGCCTTCAATCACAATTTTAATTTCAATTAGTGAAAAACACATTAATTGTACATCCTCACTGAATAACTTTGCATGGTTTCATCTTATATTCTATACCAATATAAAAAGCTACACATATATACTGTACAGTATATAAAAACACAACAATTAATGCTTAATTTCTCTATATAGCACTCAGAAGAGTGTCACCTACAGAGCCAGTGGCTAGTAAGAATTTGCTGTCTTGCTCAGGGCAGAGTAAGCCAAAGCGCTCCAGGTGAGGATGTTCTACCTTCTTATTTCACCACTCTACTGTCTGAATATGGGGCGAGAAAACTGCACATGCAGAACTGATAAAAGTGTGTGAAACAACAAGGAATTAACATTTTTGGTTCGCAGTCTGACAATTAGATTTAACACTGCACTGCATATTTCACCAGTCCATTCAATCACATCTTTATAGAGTGCAACATTTTGTGGGGTGTGCTCTGGCGGTTCTGTGTTCGGAGTGTGTGTCAGATAATTAATAGTTAATTGTCTGGCTTGTCTGCCTCTGTGAAGCAGCATAAAACATTTAAAACCAATTCTATAAATCTATATGATTCGTTTTAATGCTGCTATTTGATTGTAGCAGTATTGGTGGGCAGGAAGAGAAAGAAGAGGAGATGAAAGCAGGAGAAGATTTAAGGGTTGTGTCTGCCTTTAAATGACTCCAGTTCTTCTGTAATGTGATACAATTTTGATCAGCTCTACTTCAATTAGAGGTGGCCAAATATATCATGCTGTGTAGCTGCAGTGTTAGATGGATTGGCGTCTGCAATTAGCCTATCTGGACGACTTCAGGGAAGAGAAGCAAAGTGTTAGCACACAGCTCATACAGAGGACAGGCAGAAAGAAACAGAGGCTGAGAGAGAAGGAGATAAAGCGAGACAGAGAGAGTGGCAGCCTTAAACTGGGACAAAGACAAAACGAACAGCGTGCATTCCTCTCCCCTGGGCTTTCTCACTCTCCACAACGTCCCTGTGCTGCCATTGCAAATGCTCCCAGGCATCAAACAGGAAGTTTATCACGGTTAAATTAACAAGTGTCATCTCCATATTCACTCATTGTGCTAAATGCTTTTATGTTTATGTAAAGCCCTTTCTAAATTAATATTTCATGTTTATATGTGTTTTCACAGATTTTCTTTTTTCAATCAAAGCAAACACAATGTCAATCTAAGTGGGGGAGGCATACCCCAAAGACTGTCAGAGAAGACGGGATAGCAGCGGAGTTCACTCTGCACACAGAGTTCTGTACAACAGCTTTGAACGGGTGAGAGGACTGCAGTGGCAACCACTTTTTAATGAGGTGGGGACACAATCACTTGTGTTTTGTTACCCAGAGAATAATGGGTGATAAAGCAATAAAATCAAAGTTTCACGTTTATTCACGAGTAAGATTAGGCATTATGAAAAATAATCTTCTTGAGTCACACGTGGTAATTAATTAAATTGGCACATAACAAATATAGTAGAAGGGCATGACAGATACGAGAGTATCGTTTTTTTTGCTAATAGAAAATCTAAGCACAGTCTTTTATGCGCTCTCTCACATACCCGATACAAAAAATAAATGTGTGTTTAGTAATTGGATATTGAATATGGCGCCTACGCCACAATCATCAGGTATGCCTTCACAGTAATGGCTCTGTCAAACTAATTAACTTCTACAGTTTGAGTGAAGCTAACGAGATGCGTACAGGCATCAGAGGAAGGCCAGGCTCTACAGGTGATAACCCTATTTGGCAGTGACATTTTTTAGTGTAAAGTCACAGTGGCGGTGATGAGATCAAAGGCAGAGAGTCCCCCATTGGGTCCAATTAGAACTATAGCATTGTACAGCGAAGGGGTGGCAGGAGGAGAGAGGGGAGTGGGTGGCTGAGGAGAGGGAAAAAAAAAAAAAAAACTGTTGAGTTATGATATTCATAATCTATGCAGAGAGGCCTTTCCAGTACAGGTCTTCTCCCCATAGCTGTGATCTTTTCAATTTACATCAAGGGAAGATAGTTGGGGATGAAAGTGGGGCATCTAAGGCACACAACCCACAGAGGGCAGACATGGGGCCTCATTAAGGCCCAGCCCAGCCAGCCCCAAACAGGGTTTGAAGTGCGTCACATAAAGAGCATGGGGTCAAAGGTCAGACATAGAACAGATCTCCATTTAACTCTCCAGCTGGAGATGGTAATTAGCAGGTGCAATGATGATCCCTGCCTGACTGTAAGGGATGATACCGCTGTATGTGACACCAGGCATCTGTGTGAATGTACACACGGACACACATGGTGCCTGGTGGTGTCACCTACAGTGGTATCCTCCCTTGGGCCCTTACTCATATCATTCTCACATGCATGTGAATACAGAATACTCAGGTACTGTGTATATTTACACCCACACAATATCAAAATAGAAATTCTGAGGGCAAACTTGACAAAGACACAAACACCTCTCGCTATCTTTGTAAGAGATGAAGTAGCCTACAACTACTACTGCTCTATTCTAAAACTCAACCAGATTAAATAATTATAGCTTTATCACTTTATGTTGTGCATGACAACAAGCAATATTTCTATAGAAAGTGCTCATATAATCAGTCACACCACACAACATATGAAATCTGGTCATTGCTGTTAATTAACTATTGGACATATCATTAACGTCCACTTCTAGTTAACAAGCAAAAACAGAAAAACAAAACATGAGAAAAGTTAGGAGCCGGCTAACAATATTATATTTACTATTGAGTATATATACAGAAAACTCTGAATATATATTTAGAATTTTCCTCTAAATTTTCACTAAAGCATGAAAAAAAACCTTCCCAAATAACGACCCTGACACTTGTCTGTTGTTAAAATAAATAAATAAAAAGTTGGGTTTTCTTCTCACAAAAAAAGAATGTTTTGTTTAAGATTCTGTCCAGGGAAAGAAAGCCATGGGGACGCAATTAAAGAACTACAAAGAAAAAAATAGTTATGAAAATCTCCCACTTTCTTTTGATGTGCTGCAGTGTGAACTGTACACACACGTACAGACACACACACACACACACACACACACACACACACACAACTCTGAACAAAGACACACGGAGAACCGGCATATACTCTCACACATATTGTACATGAGCATGTAACTTGCAATCTATAAAATTCCTTCATTCAATTTAATATGAATATTTGGTATTTTATGATTTATGTATTTTTTAATTAACCTCTTTTTATAAGTCTTACTGTAAATGTCACAATGATAGGAATACTACTTAAGTTATTGGGGTGGAGTTAATTCAAATCTTTCATAACTAACCACATAAAATCACGAACCTCTAGTCTTTGGTAGCAAATATGAATATTAAATTAGCAAAGTGATAAAATAAATAAATACGTAAAAACAATGAATGACTAATATAGACAAACTATTAAGGCACATCATGAGACATAATTATAAGTCATTCAGTATGTTGATCTGCTGTTAAGCACATGCAATACAATGCAATAGCCAAGCGAAATGATAAAGAGTGAAAAAGCAACGGGGAGAAAAAGTCTGTGTGTGTGTGTATGTGTGTGTGTTTTAATAGGGCTATCTCATTGCCATGAGACTCTCCCCGGTGTGGGGTTACTTTGTCAAGCTGACCTCTTATAGCAGCTGAGTTTTGCATACATAATTAACTACAGCTAAATGTCATCTCTCACTTCAATAACTAACGCAGTGGGTGATGCTGCTCTCTCTTTTTGACTCCTAATCCGGAGTGAACCGCCGGCAGAACGAGAATGTGAAAATGAAGTGCAGCTTTTAAACTCCACATGAGTAAATGAGGGGTTACTAACACTGCAGAAAAGGAGTGTATGCACAGTTCAGCGCCATCTAAAACAATCGCAACCTGTAAAATAATGTTTCAAATGAGCAGATATCGACATTCGCAGTTGGTAATGTACAGACACAACAACAGCAACAAAATCAAATGCTTTGGAGCTCGTTATTATGTGTTGTGGACAGCCAGACTGTTTCTGTGAAATACAGTATGTAACTGAGGTGGAGTAACCACATTCCCAGCACTGAGCTAACATGTAGTTAGTACAGCATGTGAGGGGCTTTACTGTAAGTGACTACGCTATACTGGGGAGGACACCAGTGAAATGAAACACCAAAACTGAAAAAGAGGGAATCTGGTGGACATAACGAAAATCTGTAAGTAGCAAAAGTTTACTCTTGAACTAGATCTGAATGTCATTGATGAACATTCCTGGCCGACAATGTGTAGGTGTCTCTGTGTGTGTCGGTGCATCTGTGTGTGTGTGTGAGTGTTTGCCTGCTGTCGGCTGTACTCCGTTGTAGATGATGATGTAGATGTTGTTTTCTGGGAGCATCGGAGAGCTGAACACCAAATTAAAGCCGCGATGTTTGATTAAGTGTGCCAGGTGATCTCAGGAGAGGCACGCAGACACAACCTCAACCCCCTCATTCATTTGTAAACCTCCAAATGCAAGCTTGAAATACAGGAAGTAGGAGTGTACGCTGTAAATTCCCCCCTTGATTGGGAATACAAATGATCAAATGTATGAAGGCTAGGAACGTATGGGTACACAGTGTCAGCAAAGTTGCGAGAGGCAGAGAGGAGGAGAATAGAAGGAATTAGGCTGTGATGTGAGAGAGAGCATCTGAAAATAAAGATGTAAGCAGCATTGTAGCACCTCACCTTGAATAGGTGGTACAGAAAGAATAATACATGAAAAAAAAAAATCTTCCGTCACTGGTTTGAGATCAATTGTCGGGATCAAATAAGAATCTGATTCGGTCACACACTGTTTGTTTTCAGAATTAAGAGACTCCTAATTCGCTATTCTTGGATACTTTTAATGACTAGCGTGGTAAACAGCTCTACCAACCAAAAGCCAATTATAACTTTATCAGCACAATCTTTGTGCAGAAGAGGAACTGTGGATCTCAGAAAGAGAAACAAAAATACCTTGATCTTCCAGGGAAAAAAAAATGTTTTTTTATGGAATATCTCTTTTCAGTGTGCTTGTCAACACATTGATTTTACTGACACGTCCACAGTCTCTCTGAGATTAATATGATTTATTAATGTGTATAAACTATTGAAAATTTTAGTTCAACTTAGGCAATGGTAAAATATGCAACAACCTGCTAAAAATACACAAATGATCTATTTCTTTAATAATATCCCAATGTTTACCTAAACTATAGGAGTCAAAACAGAAAAGCACAAACTCAAATAAAGAAACAAAAAAAAAGTTCCTTGATCTGCATTATTTTTTATACAAATATACCAAAATATATTGGTTAAAAGAAGAAATGTTTGGATTGACTTTAAATAAGTAAAAGAGATTAATGTGGTTAATTTATTGCCACTGTCAAAACATGCTTTGTATATTTAAAAAGACAAATCCAGTACAAAAGTACAATTAATGCTGAACCATTGAATCATATGACGTTTCCAATTAAAAAAATGTCAAACGCCATTCTCAAAAGAGCGTTGCATCCTTTTTTTGACCCGTTACCAATTACTCTGTTATTCAGATCTTTCCTTTTTTTGCCAAACGGAACCGCTACTGGCATGGTAGCATTAGTAATAGTCAATAAATCTAAAATATTATGTGTGAAGTTGCGGGAAAAGACCATTAAGGGGCGGGTACTAGTGGAGCCGGTGTAGGGGTCCTGTCTGAAAGAAGGCGGCTAATTCGGGACAACTGTGAACTCTGAACCTGCTAAAAGCACGGCCACTGGTCAGCCGAGCCACGTAATAGAGTCCACATGTGCTCACAGCCTGCGTTGCCATAATTAGACGGATCTCTAAAGGTTTGCTTAAATCAACATCAGAGTGCTATGTTTTCACTCTTAGTTAGACTTAAAAGACGCACAAAAACTGCCTGTGGCCTTCACCTTTTATTCCATTTCATGGTTTATATATTCATACAAAGTGATGCTGGGCTTTTAAAGTGACAATAATCATTACTTCACAGGTCTCAGGGCTTCAATTTCACACTGAATAAAGCCTGAGTGTTAAGTAGCCAGTGTTACAGTGAGAATTGGAGAGAAATGTTTCAAAAGCTCAGAAACAATGCGCGGCAACTCAGCCCAGGCAGAGAATCGCTCAGCATTAATCAAAATTTCAGGCCCTGTGTTTGACAAAATGCACAATGCCTCAAACATCTCCTTGTGTGTAAACACAAACATCAAATGCCATGTGGCATGTCCTCATCACTAACAAGCAAACTAACAAGCGACCTGGAATTCCACTCAATTAGTACCTGCTCGCTTCCTTATTAATCTACTAGCCTCCGTGAGAAGATGAGAGGAGACAAAAAAAAAAAAAAAAAAAGTGAATCGGAATAAAAACAACAACAATTTGTTGCAATAAATATATTAATGCCAGTGAGGTTTTTGTTTCAGGTGGTGTAATTTGACATGATATGCAGGCTATGTTCTGTCATTAGTAAGGAAAAATGGTGAGTAAGGGATCAAAGCAAAAAGGCTCTGAGCCTGCCACTTAATTTATCACACGGCAAAGACAAAGGCTTTTCTCTCTGCTTCTGTCGCTTTTCAAAAGCCCTGACTCCTTTTTATGACAAACTCAGTTTGCAATTTAATTTAGGACTTGAGTCCCTGGGTGCAGAAAAGCAAGCAGGCAGGAAGTGAAAAGAAGGTACTGTAGCCAGACAAGCACACAGGCAAAGAAGCAGGAGAAGCAAACAGCAGGAGCTAGAAACGTCCAGGCTGGTGGTAAGTACTGTGAGAGAGAGACAAGGAGGCAGACAGGTGTCATGAAACTCCAGCAGCCAGGCAGAAAGGCAGGCTATAAGGCAGGCAGGAAAACAGGCTAAAAAGTAGGCAGGACATTGTATAAAATGTAGGAAAAGATCTTATCATTGTAGCTTGTAAAGAGGCATCAATGCACACCAGCAGTTGTGGTGGGCTGAGCAGTGCTAAATCAGGAGAACCAGAGAAGTGTGGGAATGTGACAAGGTCTGGAGTCTGTTGGGCAGTGAATTTAATTATATATTGCAGGTAGGGAAGGAGTCCGGTGGAACCTGAGAATAGCAGTTAGCAGTGGGGGTAATAGTGCGTCCGCAGCCTCAGCGGGGCCTCACACAGGAGCTTTAACACATAAACCCACAAAAACAGATAAACAAACAGTTTCCTACTTCGACAAAGACAGGGAAGACAAGCATGCATGTTGTTCAGTGTGTGTGTGTGTGTGTGTGTGTGTGTGTGTGTGTGTGTGTGTGTGTGTGTGTGTGTGTGTGTGTGTGTGTGTGCGACCCTGACGCCGTGGTGATGTTTCCTGTAGCACTGACCGGCGTCAGTGCTCCATTAATTAAAGAGACGACGCACTGGCAGGTGGCTTCACTGCCCACACTGGTAATTGGCCCCCTTCTTCCCACTCTCTCCCCCTAGAAAATCACCCATCTCTGCCTTTTCTTTTCTTTTCTTTGCCTTGTTCCCTCCTCCTATCTCTGGTTCTCAGAAACGTGCCAGTGGGCAGGCAGAAATGCAAGACTTTGTGAAATAATGATTAGAATGGATGGAGATGAAGGGAAGGGAGCTGCACATTTTCCCACAAGCCTCTGATGGTCGGGGAATGCTGTTCGCCTTCAAGCGTCATACACCGCGACGGGAGTTTACTTTAGACAGCCACAATCTGAGGAGCCAGTACTGCAGTCATTAATGATGTTGGGAGGGGACAGAGCTATACTTTGACAAGTTTCTGTATGTGTATGTGTTTGTCTGTGTATGTTTTTCTGTGCGTGCGTGTGCGTGTGTGTGTGTGTGTGTGTGTGTGTGCACACGCACATGGGCGTGAGTCAGTATGAGAGTACATTGGAGGACAAGAGAATGAGTGTTTATTCAAGAAAGACTTGATGTAAAAGAGGAAAAATGAACCCTTCCGTGTCATCTGTAATGAGACAATAAAGGTTAAGAAGCTCTTGAAGGTGTGTGTGTGTGTGTGTGTGTGTGTGTCTCACCACGTCACTGGGCAGGTTGTGCAGGTCATCAAAGGGACTCTCCAGGGTGTTGGTGTCCACATTCAGAATGACCACATCCTCCAGTGATCGACTGCGTACTCTCTAAAGGAGGAAATGTCCAGTGTTATCAGCCAACAGTGCACAAGCTGCCTCACTAATAACTCTAATCACAATCTCACAATATGGAAGAAATCTCCATCTGTAAATACTATTACAACATGTCCAATTTTGCAAGCAAAAGTTCTAATATAATTAACAATTAAAAAAAGTATTCTGTTTTTACATAATGGAATTTAAGCATTATTTCTCAAAGTGAACCTATTTGTTTTTTGCTATCTAACATTTCATACTAATTAACTATTGAAAATTGGTAAAAACATGTATGTTAAATAAATAACAACGAGCCTGAAAACCTAGTTTGGTTAATTATCAAATCATGACATTAAGTTAACGTTTGAAAAGTGTGGCCCAGGTGTGTTTCCTAGCAGACAAATTCATTTCTGTCCTGAAGCCCCAGGTAGGAGAAAGCACAGCGGTCACTTTTAAAACCACACTGTCATCACACTCCTTTACGATTAACGATGAAATATGGCGTGTAGGAAAATAAATATTAGGATATCTTTACTGTAAGACCCACATGCGCACAAAATGAAGAATGGCACCTAGAGGAAACATTTGGATTGCGCAAACATTTTCCACAGCACCCAAACCTCATGCATCAACAACAACAGAGTGATGCTGTGCTGCGCTGTGTGCATTCTGATGGCGACAAATTCAACTATTATTTCAGTGTGGCGCAGGATGCAGGCAGGTGTGGTGGTGTGTGTGTGGGGGGGGGGGCAGCATAGTGTGTGAATTTCTAGTTTGTCACTTTTGTGACAGCCTGTGCAGTGGAGGCTCACATGCTGATCTGGACTAATTATGTAGTGGCGGAAAGGGGGTCTGTCACGGATGCAGAGTGTGATAAATACTGCCACTGCCGCAACTGTCAGACAAATATCACACACACACACACACACACACACACACACACACACACACGCATTTGCACAATTACACACACACACGTGCAAATGTGTGCGTGCTTGCAACGTGCATTCACACACAACCGAAGTGGTGGTGACGGCTTGCCCCCCCCAACCAACACACAGGGTTTAACAATGAAGTAGAAAAGCTCTTTGTTTGCAGATGCTTTTTCTCCCTTTCTCTCTCTCTCTCTCTCTCTGTCTTTTGTACTTCTGGTTAAGAATCCACACAAGCAAGACAGAAAGATAAAGAAGAAAAAACATTGTTGATTTTTTTTAATTCAATGTGTTGGAGGTGCCAAAAATTACCTTACTAAAGCTTCAAATATTTTATACCAAAATTGAGAGCACAATTCACCAAACGAGGTGCAGCATTAGACTACTGCCCATATATACAGAGAGGGAAAACTAGGAAGTGACTACGTACAGTTACAGCTTTGTCCCTCAATGTAAATTGGTTGTTCATTTAAGAAAATCCACTGAAATGTATATAATATATATCTGATGCAAATTAGGAAACATCAATGTTTAATGTTTCATATACAGTACCATTTTTTATTATATATATCAATTTGCAGCAGCACATTGTGCACATACAGTATAATAATGTATGTGTATATACATGCACTTTTATATGCATACAGATGCCCACAGGTTAACTAACGTACCTCCAGCAGACTAAGATGAACTCCCACAAAGTATGGCATGGGGGCACTGTGGATGGAGAGAGGAAAGCTGTGAGCAATATCAATATCAGATGGTTACATGCAGTAAAGAAATATTTATGGTGGCTACACTGGCACAGCACATTTCACACAACAATCTGAAAAAGTAAAATGCATAGCCTAATGTTAAGCTCTGATTAAAAGATTAGTCGACAAATGTATTCAATAACTATGTTGATATTTGATTAATCTTTGGTTATTTATCAAGCTATAAACTATAAACTAATAAATCACAGACCCTTCAAGGTGAGCATTTGGTGCTTTTCTTTGCATTCCTATATTTTGTAAACTGAATGCTGTTAGGGTTTAGCAATCTGAAGATATGACCTGGTTGTAATACAACTTGTGATGGCATTTGTAATTGTTTTAACAACTTATACACTAAATTATTCTTTTGAAAAAAATCATAAATCAATAGTTCAGAATACAACTAAAGCAAATACATTTTTTTTTTTAAGTAAAACCTATTTTAACAACTGCTAGAAATAATGTGAAAACTACTGTAATGCAACAGATGTGCATTGGATGCATTAAAACTAACATTGCATGCGATAACATAAGGGTAACATAGGCAGCAAAACTGATCATCATCCATATGTTGTTCTTTAACCCAATCATATTACAGTACATGTAGGGCACGGACTAAAAATCTGACGTCAAATTATTTTCCCAGAAACCACCATGCCACTCAAAATGGGAAACAATTAGATTAACTGGTGTGTGTAGCAGCGCAAGCAAATTGATCTGGTGCTACTGGACTGGTTTCAAAAAAAAAGAAATTACCAGGTAAACAACTTTCTCCTTCATTCAGTATTTTTAATTTGCTTAAAAAGTTCAAATGTGATTCAAAAAAGTACATTTTGTCTAAAAATGTTTTCCTTTTATTCTAAAACTTCCACACTCAGCTATCAGTAAGCATTAATATACCTGAAAAGACATTAGAAAAATACTAAGAATACTAATGCTACAGCTCTTATTATTTCCCCTGTCTATTATAATAATAATAAATAATATTAACAATAACAACAATGAATGTTTTTGCAGGACAGTTAATAGAGTTTGTCCTCTACCAAGATGGTCGATTCAAAAAAGTACAGACAGACCTGGAACACTTCCCAGAAAGCTAAAGGGTAGAAGTGTCAACTGTTTTCATTCTACCCTCAAAAAATTCTTTGCATGGTTATTATCATGTCATTCTTGTTTTATGTGATATTTATCTTCAAACTGAAAGTTAGTGGCAAGGAAAGGCTGAATCATAGAGTATGTTTCCCATCCACCACGACGGATTAAATCAACAAAAACAGTCAAATAATAGAAACCATTTTTATGATGAGGTTTACAGAGGAGGCAATAATCGGATAGCTTTGGGTCACCGTATTCCTGGCAAGAATGATTCAGAAGCCACAGGCTTGTAATCAACTTAAAGCAACAGCAAAACAAACAGCAGGCCTGTAGCTCTGAAATTTAGCCACGTTCTTCTCTGTTTCATGAATATACTGTCTTTCACCAACATTTACACAAATGCATGCACATATACACATACATACACACAGCATCTAATATAATTTAGTTATCTAATCAGTGCGTAGAGGACATCCCTGTGATTAAATAAGATAATGATGAGTCTTCACAGAGTGTTGAAAATCACATTTTACTGTCAGTGATGAATAGCGTTTTGATGCTGACGTGTCCCTTTGTGCTAAAGCGCTGTACTGTAAGCGTCAACGTAAAACAGCTCCTTTTACATGAGCTGTCTTTTCCACTCTGCTTTTTTTTAAGATATCTGAAGTTGATATGAACACATGTAGATTTGTAGATGAGCTGTTACTTCTGCTCTACATTTAGTTTCAATTAAGTCCATTCAGATTAATTGGATTTGAGTTGGATGGGTGATAATGAACCCCTGAGAGGGCTAAGATGATGAGAGCATGATGCTGCACTGGCATGAAATATGGAGCAAGGTGATCCAGGTCGTTTGTTACGTCGAGGGGCCACACGCAGGAGAAGACGCGCCACAAGAGGAATCGTGCGAACGGGTGGGAGAATGTGTGAACATGTGTGTCTGCACTTTTACACGGAGGTTTTAGCGGCAGAGCTCGGTGCATGACCAGCACACATATCCTGGTGTGTGTTTACGTGTCTGTGTCTGTGTGTGTGTGTGTGTGTGTGTGTGTGTGTGTGTGTGTGTGTGTGTGTGTGTGTGTGTGTGTGTGTGTGTCTGTGAGCGTGCATGCGTGTGTGTCGGAAGGTGGCTGAATAATGAGAGAAAGAAGGAGAGAAAAGGTGGGGGTGTAAACATTTATTATGATGATCCTGATATGTGTGTGTTTCAGAGATGGTCAGCCTTACCAACAGTAGTCCAGAAGATGCGAGGGCAGAACAGGGATGAAGATGTGCTGCCAGTACATAGGAAAGAGCAGAGCAGCTGCACCGTGGACACATGCAGTTAACTACAGAAAGAGAAAGAAGTAAGAGGACAAACTCAACACAACTTTTCAAGGCAACACAAAATGGTTAAGACACTTTATGCTGTATGTTTACTGGTGGTTTCCATTATTAAAACAGAAGGTTTGTGTGGATTCAGAAGAATTGCCCCAAAGACAGAACTGCAACAAGTTTAAAAAAAAAAAAGCAATAAAATAACTTTGAGCTAAATATAATGCTCGTCTTTTTTATTTCTAAAACATTTCTACAACTTGTCCAACTTAGTTTCTTCACTGCTAAATTCTATAGAAGAAAGAACTTCAGCTCTATTTCCTTCCAAACAATATCCTATTTTTCAAAAAATCCAGAAGTCTGATCAAGGTTGCTGCTGTGGTGATGTTTTGTGTTGATGCGTCGATCATCAATGTTTGATTTCACTGAATTAGCCTTTAATCTCGCTCACAAACAAAAGCCCTCAGAAAAAAAAGGAACGTGGTACATTGACATGCCTAGTGCTGTTGATGAACACACGACCTGCAAGCTATTGTTGGAGGAAGAGAACAGACTGAAAGCTGGAGCGCTTGTCTTAAACTCATGACAGAAGCACAGCAGAGGAACAAAGATTTATGAGGAGGTGAAAAGAAAAGTATTGAAAGGGCTGACATGAAGAATGGCAACACATGCTTTACACAAAAAGAACAAGGTTTCCACCATACTGATTCATTTGTGGTGGGTCATCACTGCAATAATCTTGCCACTTTTGCACATGGCATTGAGACATTTTCATAAAAAAAAAATAATTCAAAGCACAGATTCTAACCCATTTTGAACACAGAAATGAGAGCAAAAACAGTACCAGTGTTCATAATTAACTGCTTTTGAATTCAATGTCAAAGTGAGAAAAAAACTAGAGATGTTCCGATACCGATACCAGTATCGGCTCCGATACTGCCTAAAACGCTGGTATCGGTAAGTACTGGAGTTTATGCACCGATCCGATACCACGTAATAAAGCCCTAAAGAAAATCTACATTAAAGTAGCTTATTTATGTTCTTTTTCCGTTATAACTGACTGTCAAAGTGGAGAATAAAAGAAAGTTCTGGGGCATTCATTGTTTGTGTTTGTTCATGTTTCACAAAGAGTTTAACCTGAGCCAGACCGACAACAAAGATAGAAATCATATCACATCCATACAGGGATAGTAGTATACAGCTGTTAAAACATAATGAAATATATGACACTCTAGTATCGGATCGGTACTCGGTATTGGCCGATACGCAAGTTCAGGTATCGGAATCGGTATCGGGAAGCAAAAAAGTGGTATCGGGCCATCTCTAACAAAAACAACAAACAAAGCCCAAAACAGTGCTGACAGTAACCATCAAAATCAAAATTACTCCAACTCCTATGACTAAGAAATTAAAGAGAGAGAGAGAAAAAAATAACATCTTTTTAACATATAATGAGAAGCAATCACATGAAGATGGCATTCTTTTTCAAAGGAGCTCTCTACATTGTCAAACCAACATTACACATACAATTAAAGCCATTGTCTCCCATTGTCTTAAAAACCAGCACTCCCCCTCTTGACATCCCATCTCATAAAAACCTAGCTATAGTAATGACCTGCAAATCACACACACACGCACACACACACACACACGCACACACACACACACACACACACACACACACACACACACACACACACACACACACACACACACACACACACACACACACACACGGCAGGAGAAAGAGGCGTTAGCTCATCCCCCAGATTAAAATAACATGATTAAATATGGAAAGAGAACAGAGGTCTGAGGGGCTCCTGCGGGACTTCATTAGGGCAAATTGCCAAAGAATGAAACATGAGTTAGCCAAGAGAGACTGCGGGCTAGGCCAATACCGCCGGGACCCCGGAGCAGCAGCCGCCGTTATACTGCTGGAGCTTCACAGTCAATGTGTGAAGCGGACACACACTATCACACGCACACACGCGCACAACTACCAGGAGACCCCCTGCTCACTGACACACACAATGTCACAATTGACCGGCCAAAAGCGGGTGAGCCTGGCGAATGAAAACCACCGCTGCCAGAGAAAGAGAAAAAGTGCCCCACCCTTTGAATCCACCCAAACATCAAGCCCGGACATCTGAAAAGCTTACAACAAAAAGTGTGTGTGTGTCTGTGTCTGTCCATGTGCCTCCCCCTCCCTGCATGTTTGTTTTAACTGCATTCATTTTTCATATCGGCAGGAAAAAAAGCAAGGATCTTTTTTTTTTTTTTTTTTTATTGTCTCTGTACAATCTCTCATACACCCAGTCCCACAATAGTTAGGACTTAATCAACATTTAATTGGTGTCTTGCTCTGTGTATCTGCATATGCATATTTCCGCTGCCTGCCGTCTTCAAATAAAACACAACAATGCCACGCTCCTGTCAAGATTAATTCCCTGGCAAACAGTTTGTATTTTTGCGAATTCTGAAAATAAATCAATGCTATGAATATTAATGTCTGAAAGTGAGGTACTTGGTGGAAGAGCTACTATCAAAACCATCACACCCTTCTCCCTTTTCCAAAGCGAGGATGGTAAGAGGCCATTAAATTGTGATGAAGAGAGGTCAGCAATCCGGCTGTGGATATACATACACACATACGTACATGTGCCACACGAGCACGCACGCACACACACACTAAGCGGAGCGCCAACAGGCGTGTGTATTCCTCCTCTGGGAGTGCGAGACAAGCCCCAGCCATTCACTGGTACCAGGAGGTAATGGCACAGAACACCTCGCTAACCAACTTCAATTATCTCCACCCGGCCTCAAGGTGAGCCCCCCAACTGGCATGATTTACTCTCAGGTTGAAAGGGAAAACAGGAGTCTCTCTCTCTCTGCTTTTCTTCTTCTCAGGTTGGGTGGCTGGCTTGGGGGGGAGTTGGCCGAGAGGGGAGGGGGGAGTTACTGAAACTAAAATAATGATTTATACGAAGCAAATCTAGATTTCTGTTTTCTTTTATTTGCTATCTCCAAAGCAATGGAGGTGGCAGTGTGCCTGAGATAAGGCAACTTGGAAGGAACTCCAGAGGAATAGTTCACTTATTTGCTTCTCTAATTCAGCTTAGTACAAATCCCTGTCCTTGTTCAAATTTGAGAACGAACAAGGCAAAAAGTAAAAGGAAGATAAATTGGGGAAAAAAGAAATCTTTTTTTTTTTTTTCTTCATTTAGAGGGGGGCTTCACATGAGAGTGGGTCATGAGAGGCTAAGGCTGATAAAATATTTGCCAGGCTGATAAATAATAGATGAGTGGAGCCAAATGGCTTACACGCTCCACAAAAGACCTGGGTGCTTAATATTCCATTCAATGGAGAATCACAGATACAGTCCCCAAGAACAAATACAGGATTAGGTGCTGGGTCCAGTCCTCAGGGACCAGGGCTCTGCCCGGTAATGAGGGGCTGCCTGCCTATTACACTGTGTGTGTGTGTGTGTGTGTGTGTGTGTGTGTGTGTGTGTGTGTGTGTGTGTGTGTGTGTGTGTGTGTGTGTGTGTGTGTGTGTGTGTGTGTGTGCGCGTGTATACCCCCTTCCTCTGAGAGAAGCTAACCGATTATACAGCGACAGCCTGCTTCAAAAAGCAGTCAAGGTCTTTGGTTTTGCCCTGAGAGCTTTTTTAGTGTGCTGTAGCCGAGACAGAAACAGTCCACACTAACACTGGTTTTCCAAGATCCATTCAAAAGGACTAAAGGAAAGAGAGACAGAAAGAGATGGAGAGGAGGAGGTGAATGTGGGAGAAGAAGAAAGACGAGTGGAGAGATCAAATTTGCATTGCAACTTTGAAGTAGGTAGCAATAAACCTAAGCTGAGAGGTCACACACCAGTTTTGTCAATAATGGGGGTCTGAGTGTGAGTTAATTGCCATGCCCCCTTTCAGACTACATACTAATAGTATACACTAAGTATTGCATACTAAATGTCTCAGCATACTGTTTTTGCTGTAAAAAAAAAAAAATCAACATAATCATTTTATACTAACAGGAAATGAAGCAATGTGTGTGCCGTTTATGTCACTCAAACTGTGACTTTGGACTATTACTACCAATTAAACTTTACAAATAGACATTAAAATATTTTTCAAAGATTTAACAGTTATTTTTTTGCTTTCTGCTGTGTTCACAAAGCTGTTTTACCACCATCTACAATTTGTTTTTATACTTTCCAGCTGTAAGCAGCTCCCCCATTTCCTTTGAGCATTGCATTATGGGACAATAACGTCAATCAACAGCACACTGAAAGATCCAGTGTTGCACACTTACCAAACTGTGCCACTTTTAGATTGTGAACATGCCACATACTTAAAACCTGCAGGGAATAAGGTGTGTAGTATGGAATAGGGATACAGCTAATCAAATTTTTTTTATGCAGGAAATTAACCAAAAAGCTGAATTATGACACAAAGATTCACACAGTTAACAAAAACAATTTGTTCATTACATGTGGATTGCTATCCCAACTCTTCTGACGGCTCTCCACATTCACACGTCATCACATTGAGATGAGTCAACAGCTACACAACCCTTCAACAGTGATGTCTCCTTAAAAAGCTGGACCCACCAGATACACCTCTTTCACATAGCTTTCATATTAAAACGGCAGTGTAATGGAGATTTTACTGAACTGGGAATATAACAACACTCATTCCCTCTGCTTGCATACTCTCAGATGAGGGAACCTATCGCACATGTTAAATTACAGCGAGAGTGAGACAAATAGCTGCTGCTGCAGGCAATGTAATTCAATTTGACAGGAGGAATGGTATCAACAGAGTCGCTCTTGACCTCTTCACACCAGCCTCAAACACTCACTTCCCTTCCACTAGCCTTTCCTTCCAACTCCATCCCTACACACTCCCTCCAAATTCAATCCTCTCTTCTCCTTTCCCAGCCTCATATCCATCCCAGTTCTTCATGTCTTATCCTGTTTTCCTCCTCTGCTTTTCCTGCTGCCTTCTGTCCATTGCTATCTCTCCCTCATTTCTCCTGTGGGTTTAAAACTGTGTTAGCCTTTCCCTCTCCCCTCTCCTGCACAGAGTAAGTCACCAATTACCCGTGCTCTGCTTCTCTCTCTGTTGACAAACGCCGGTGTCAGGCCCGGCACAACGCAGGTGTGCCACAAACAAGTAGGTGGCACAGGGAGAGAGAGAGAGGGGGCACACAGGACGACAAAGGTAACAGCTAACGCCAGGCCTCCCACACATGCACACACAGTCACTGACTCATTCGCAGAAAGACACGAGACATAAGGTACAAACACCTGTGAGTGCAGAAGATACACAAACAGGTGCATGCAAAAGAGACGCAAACACCCACAACATATGCACATACACATTCACAGCGGCACAAGTCAGACACATGGCATGAGGCTGAGATAAGTCTATTGAGGGGAAGGATGTCCCGATGTTCTGCAGATGCCCAACAACAGAGAGACACATTAAGACACCCAGGAAGAGGGAGGCAACGTCTGAGAGAAAGAGAGGTGTAGCCAGGGTGAGTGAGAGACAGATGGACAGAAAATAATGTCAGTGAGGAAGAATAACTAAGACGGAGAGAAAGTAGAGAGACAGAGAGAAGTCAGGGAAAGAGAGGGAAAGAAGAACAGAGGAAAAGGCAGGAAACAGAGAGACAGCTGGCACTCTAGGGCATGGTGGATGGATAGTTCCTTGTTAGCATAGGCCTGACAGGCTGATGAGAGGGCTGCTGTCAGCCGGTGCTGGGGCCGGGCTGTGTGAGTTTGGGCAATAGGCAGGACAGAGGCTGGGCTCGAGAGCTGGGGGGGCCTCGGCAGATGAAAGACACGGAGGGTGGTGGGGCGATGGTGGTGGGCCGATGGTGGTGGGGGTCCTCCCAACTGACTAGTTAGAGGAAGGGCCGATGCAGCCCTATTATACGGCCCTATGACAAGGCTGCACGCTCGGCTGGCTCCCGCCCCTGCGCCACTGCCGACCGGCCTTTTAAAAACACTGGTACCATTCACCTCCGGTCACGAAACAGCAATAAGTCAACTGACGCATTGTTGTAAGATCATGATTTATTCCTTTGCTGTTGGCTGCTTGCGAGACACGCCAGCCATGTACCGGCAGACTGACACACCGGGTTCACCAAGGGCTTTAACACAGGCAGCACCTAGAGCAGGCAGAATAAATGCAGTATATCTTTGTGTGTGTCTGTCTGTGTGTGTGTGTGTGTCTGTCTGTGTCTGTGTGTGTGTGTGTGTGTGTTTCTCGCCCTCTTTCCACTTTCTATTCCCTGTTTCTCTTTGCTTGGCTGAGAGGCTGGACAGGCGGAGGTGGTGAAAAGCAGCTGGATGGTACTAACGATGGTACTAACAATACCTTCTCTCATACATCCTCTATCTGTAGCAAGCAGACTATAGAAATATTACCTGTCCATCCAGTGACTGCTAACACTCACTTTAACAAACATTTTTGACAAACTCTGACGTTAATTATATATTTCCCATCCTTTAAGATATTTGATCGCAACACAGTGGTGTGGATAATGAGCTGGGCTCTTTGCAGATAAGTACGTATACACGTAGATAGCTGGCTTCCAGAATCATTGGCAGCCGTTTCCACAACAGCAAAAAATAACGCATCACAGGAGCAGTAATAACATCAGGCCTGCTAGTAATCCCAGTGGAGATGTGGAAATACCTTTGTAATACAGTGCCTGACATATATCGCTGCCAAACCAAAACACCTCTCCCTGAGGAAGACGGATGGATAGACAGATGAGTGGATGAAGGATTGCAAAGGATAAAAGGTTTACACAGGTAAAGGTCTGACGTGGAAGCTCTTAAAAAATCCTATCGGCATAAATTTGTTTAAAAAAAAAACAAAAAAAGCCGAGATTAGTCGCAGGCGCAGAAACCTATAAATCACGGACAAATATCGCCTCCACTTCCTCTTCCTGCTAAAAAGAAAAACACCTTCACCCTTGAGTCTGATAATTTACATCGTGTAACCCTTGTGTCACAGCACAGCGTGCAGCCGAGACCCTGAGCAAAGTGCTGCTGGTCTGAGAAAGCTGAGGGGAGACAGGTGATATTCTCTGAGGGCTGGGTATGTTTTTTTTTTACAGCTTTTTCTGATTATAGCTCCTATGGGAGCCGTTCCCTGCAGCACCCATCACCACTCACAGGCCCCTTTGGCTGTTCAGTGTTGTGCAGCCTTGTAGATACCAAGGCAGGACCAGCTACACTACAGATAGGACTTGGATGACATCACTTCCATCTCCCATTTCATCTGTCATAAACATTTGGCTCTGCCTCATCAGCCGCATAGATAATGGGGGGGGAGGTTGGAATGAGGAACAGAGGGAGGAAGAGGGGAAGAAAGACACAGAGAGATTTCCTCCCTCATACAGACAGACAGAAGGGACTTTAAATTATGTGAGAGAGTTAAGCCATGTAATAACAGATAATTTAAGGCTTTTTTTGGCCATTAATATGTTGCAGTTATAAGACAAACAGTCAAGTATAATCCAGCTTTAGTGTGGATTTCACAGCTTGTCAAAGTGCGGTGATAGTGCTGCTCTCTGACTGCAGGATGCCCAGGCAACGAGGGAGGGGCAGACAGATCAGTTCAACTCTCTCTGTACAAGTAGCGTAGCCATGTCAGATAAATATTCTCATCGTACTAATTAGGGTTTGATATCCTGCTGGATTATTAATGAAGAGAATCATGTCCAATCTACGAAAAGGTCCCAACATTTGAGCTGCATACTTTTTTAAGAGAGCAAATCGGTATCTGAATTAGATCTGAAGCCAAAAATAGCAACCGTGACTCTCTGTGACTGTAAATTAGCAATATTTTCTCATATAACATGACGTACTGAAAACATAGAGCTTAACATTTCATGACTGAAAGCTTCCCCTCAACTTGAAATTAAATGTTCAGGAAACTCATCTTTCAAGTGCAGTATTTGAACTATTTTCTAACTATTTTATAGAGCAGGGCAGAGCTGGTAACTGACTACAGCTGAGAGAATGACTAGGAAGGAATGGACTCACAGTGCTAAGCTTGCTTGAGGTAATGATGATGCGCCGTTCATGCAGCATACTGGCGTAGAGCTGGAGCATGTTGTTGACGTCCACAGCCACAAAGTACTCTGTCAGGTTCCTCTGGAGATAGATGGGAATAGAAGGATATGCAGGTACATAACTGTCCTTGCTTACAGTAAAGTGTCAAAGCTACAGACAGTGAGAGTGCCAGAGTGTGCCATAAAGAGAGACATACAGTAGTGGCTGAAAAAGGACTTGGACTTCCATGTCTGCACATATTGTTTTTGCAGTAAGAAAATAAATGGATGAGAAATTCAGATTCAAACCATCTGCTATACCGTAAATTCTCAAATAACGGACGGGCTGAGGCCTTTATTTACCTAAAAATACAGAGGGTACCAGGCAATTATTTGAAGCAGGCCTATATTGGAGACAGGCCTTTAGGTCTAATTCACTCTGTTTATAGTTGATCAAATTTTAGTATGAAGCATCCTTCTTTTCTAAACTGCTCCTGTTTGCTCAGTTAAAATGTTGTTACTGCATTATGCGGTTAATAAAAACGTAGTCTATATCCACGACCTTCCACTTCCGGGATTGCTCCGGTGCCGCCGGAAATTCAGCCGGATGTTCCTCTTTTCGGCCGGATGTCGGTTACCTTCCGCTGTCTTTGTGTTGGCATTCTAAACTGAATCTGAGTTTTCTGTTGCATGACTAAAACAACTTTTGAACGTACACATGTTCCATCAACACAAGTTCCTTCCCAAGGCTATTTTGCAGCAGCACTGTGGCTCCGCCCGGCGCTTAGCCCCACCCATGACGATTGTGATTGGTTTAAAGAATTGCCACTAAACCAGAGCACGTTTTTCTCCCATCCCAGAATGCTGTGTGGACTAGCTAGACTCTTCTCCGCACCGCTGTGGAGGAAGGTCTGGCTATGCCAGACTAATAAAAACTCAACACCTCCTGTATCTGTTTCAAATTAAAAAGCCCTGTAGCGTTTTAGTGGACAGAATCCATAAAATTATTATATTGTTGAATTTATTCAATTAAAGTAATGGAAGTCAAGAAGTTTACATTATTCTCAGTTAGCATGAACGTTTTATAACAGGCACCAGAAGTTTATCCACCCTTGATTTTTTTTTCCCAGCTTTTATTTGAGAAAATACGGTAGTCATGTTTGAAAAATAGATAACGTATCAATCAACGTTGCTTAGATTTGTCAGATACTGTTTTCATCTGGTGTCCCTTGTCATGAGGACTTGGGCTGCTCAAAGCTTGAGCTACAATTTGAATACAAAATCAAAAAAGAACATGTGTTCAGCTTGAATCCTCTAATACCCATAGCAATCACTGAACTTCGACATTAAAAGTACAAGCACCACAGGAAGTAAAACTGAAACAAGAGGATGATGCAATCATTTCAAAAGGTGACAAGTGTATCTGATTAAAAAACGATTAGAGGCAGAGATGTTTCCAGAAGAGAGGGATGTCTCTTTTCTTTTTTTAATGCATACTTACGCTCTCAGGGATAGTTGGCAGTCCATTGATATCCGGGGCGATGAAGTAGGAGTGCTGGAAAACAAAAACATGCAGGAGAAAGAAGAGGGAAGGTCACAAGTGAAGCATACCACTCACACAGAAGAGAATGAGGGGAGGGGGGAGGTCACTTTGTTCTATGATTTATGGCTCATCTTCAGCTCTGTCTATATGAATTGCTGAGCTGGTGTCTGAACTGTGGCAATGCTTTTATCAGGCCTACAGAACAGAGAAAGCTCAATAGCAGCTCAGCTCCCCATAGACACAGACTGGGGTGATGTCTCCGGTGGAAAACTGAGTCTTTATTTAAGCATTAAAAAGGCTTGCGGAGCACCAACACAAGTATATGTGCACGTGTGCATCCACACGGACACAGACACAGACACACACACAGACACACACAGACACACACACACACAGGTTGTTTAGAGGATCACAGGGCTGCCTGTCTCACTTTGGGAGAGCAGGGCAGGTTCACTGTTCAGATCAAAGGGGCCTGAGAGAGGTGGTGTTTGGAGACAGGTAGACAAAGCACCAACTGAAACACACTATTGTGTTTCTCACACACACACAGAGTCTCCTGTATCCTTAGTACACCTGCGTTTCTCTAGGCCTTCACTAGACCATCTGTTGCAGGTCTTCACTTAAATCTACAGTGGCATCTCACATAGAATTTAAAGTAAAATATTAAAATTAATTTAGTCCTCTAAGACTTCACAGTGTTTAAACTTGTGACTACTATTTATGTGTTATGCAAATCTCCCAACAAATAATATCAGGCTAATACCCAGTCAGGGTTTTCTCAAATTGTTGATAACTGATTTGATTTGTGGCCCCTGTGGCAGGAAGAATAACATCTAAGACCCTGAGAGTTGGTTGCACAACAGTATCGCATTCATGACCTCATTCTGATTAGGAAACAATCTGCACTTTGAAAGGGACAAACAAATAGGAAAAATAAATTCCTTAAACAGAAGACAACCGTAATACATACATGATAATATGATTAAGAGTATGCAAACATAAGGAGTCATTTACAATCAGCAACCCCACCAAAGGTACCGCCACCAAGAAAGCAAGATGTCTCTGATTATAGAGACATAAGACAGGAGAGAGAAAGCCCGTCACAGTCACACAGTAAAAATATGAAATTTAAAAGATCCACGACAATGTGCCAAGCAGGACTGTGACAATTTGACTTAATTCTGTGCCATTCTGAACAATGCTGGGTTAACCTCTGACATTATTTAGCTAACTGATTCAACAATCTTCAATAACTACAATGTTAAGCTGTTAGCACATTTCACAATATAAAGTGCTGCTGGTCAGTATTGTTCTGGCACCTGACACTGAAATGTATCAAAATGTATATCATAGAGCAGTGCAGTTGGAAATGTCTGCTAATCATGTTAACACCAGTTAAAAGAATGATGCTTTTTAGTCTTAGGAGACAGTTTTTAGCAAATAAAACATTACCGGACTGTAAGGATGAAGAAAAAGCAACGGCGGCACATAACCACTTACTTTTTGTCTGTGGTTGACATTGGAACATTTAGTTTAATGTAAAACGAACTAAAGCGTTTCACCCCCTAAGTGCATTAAGTGTGAAAAATGTGAAAACAATCGTCATGAGTAAACAATCCTGATATTCCCAGAGGAAGGTCATTGCTGTAGTCGAGTGAAGCTTAAAGGAGATGAACATGCACCAAACACTAAACTGAACCCAACACCCAGGGCTTTGCCTTTTGAGTTGTTGTATGGGGAAAGGATACTGCATCTGAGCATATGCAAATTCTACACACACTTATTTATTGCAAGTGAGCAATTTGTTAAATGTTTGATATTACTGCAGAAATATTGTCATACATGTTTTGTATAAAAGGTATCTACAAAAAAAAAAAAAAAAACAGTTTAAGAGGTCTTTGCACTTAAGTAAAATAGTTTCCAGCAGCAGCAGGTTACATACAAAAGTTAGTTAAATACATACATTTTATGTTAAAAATATTAATTTTTGGCAGAACTTTTGTTACAGCCAATTGGCGTATTTGTGGTTTTTGTAAGACAGAAATAAAACTGCCAGGTTTTTCTGATGTGGAAGGATGTGCAAAATGGAAAAGTAATAATGAATGCTTTAAATGTGCTTATTCTAATTAAAAGTTACTGTACAGCGTGTTGGGTGGTGACAAGTGTGAATTCTGATGCACTGCACCACGTTATTTTTAACTGAGAAGCAGAAGTAGGCTAGTTAGCATTAAAGCTAATAGTTTACTGTTAAACAATAACAGACAGCTAGCTAGTATTGATGATTAGCTGCTGACTTTATAAAATCACAAATGCACTGCATGATTGGAGCTATTGATACAAAGACGCTTGTGAAAGAAAGTAAACCTGACTTATCTTTGCCTCCTTTCTGGAGCTCTTTCCTGATTACATGTTTTAATCAGCTCAGTTTAAAAGGGGCTTTCCAGTGGCACTTGTTGGACTTCTTAGTTTTTATAAAATCATTAAAATAAGACAGTAGGTAATAAAGTATAGATTTAAATAACTGTTCCTATCATAACTTGTCAATTAACTCACCTAGGTAAGAGAGGTACCTCTCATTCTTACACTGGTATGCAATGAGGATACAGATGAGCTGCAGTGCCATTTTCTCTTTACATTAAGCTAAATGCTACATGCCGGACAAGTGGATTTGAAAATCTTTTCTTCTTAGTCATTTTAGTATCAACAAACAACAATACTGTAAGCCTATTCATAGTTGACTAAAAAAATAACTAGTACAGTAAAATAAATAAAAGGTCAATTGTAACCAAACCAATAAAATTGTATACAAAAGAAGCAATTCACCCGGGGCACAGAACACGCCCCATAAGCATACGTACAGTTACTACAGTATACTGTATATCTCGGCCTTTCTTCTCCTGTGCTCGGTGTGCTAAATATCATTTCCCCGTTGGTCTACCAATTCACGGCACTGTGATAATCACAAGCCATGCTCTTCAACCCAACCCAGGCTTTCATTGGCTGTTTGCTTGCTTATCTGCTTTTTTGTTCTTCTTTCGAAGACGTGTTTATATAAAAACATTGAAAGTGGGTTAACTGGAAAGGCATCAAGGAGATTTTTTGAGCACAATTGCCTTTGCTTTAAACATAAAGAGGAGGGGGGAAAAAAAACTTTTGATATTCAGAGAGAGAATATAGCAGTGTGGAATGGCATTAATCATTTACAAAGTTTGATTGTTTTCCAGAGGAGAAGAAACATACACCAAGGCCCAGGATAGTTTGTTTTTTGTTATATTTAAGAAGATAGCGCAGCTTATTTGGCCAAATTGGAAAGCCGTGGCTCCCATGCGATTAGTACAGCAGCGGTTTCATATATTACAGCAGCCTCCTTCCCTCCTCCAGTTTCTGCCGTTGACTCATTCCCCTCCACTCACCGGCTCCTTGCTCCGCCAATCTCTCAGTACTTGCCCAGTGGCAATATACAACTGCTCATTCTTGCACAATGAGAGAGGGAGATAGAGAACAAAACAGGGTTCACACATGAAAGTGGACAATGATCCTTCTTCTTGGCTGCCGTGATAAAACAAAAAAAACACGCTTTTAAGGAATAATTCTGCTTCATCAATTAAATATCAAACTGGTGGCTCCAGAAAAGACATGGAGCTATCACCTCTGTTCTCCGGGGCTTCGTTTCCAATGAAGCTCTGAGATGCAGATGAAAAGATTCTGTTCACATATACAGCTGATAAGGAAAATACTGACACAAAGAAGAAATAAAACACAAGGAATCTTAATTAACCTTGTTAATCTTCATGGAGATATATTGATTACCTCATTTTAGTCTTGTTATGTTGTAAATTCATCTGTGTAATTAGATGTGTATCCTTCTGACACCTATGCTGTAGAAATGACCCAGAGTTTGTTTAGTTTTTTTACTTTTTAATTGGTCCAAAAAAAAAAAAAAAAAAAAGGGAACTGAGGACTAATGCTAACACTGAAACTCTTTTGATCCCATTACGGTGTGGAGTCTAAGCAACTCAGAAATAAAGATATTAGTGAACAATACACTAGGAGTTTGGCAGTCCCACTGAAAATCATTGCATTCTACTTATATAGGCCAGGCTAATGGGAGTGAAAACTATTTAAGAGTGAGTGTTTTATGCAGGAGCTGAAAAGGAGAGGTTGTGTCAGAGTTAACCTAAACACGGGTTGACTTTGAGGGACCCGGGATCGTTAAGCCATTTCAGTTCTTGATAAGCGGGAGACATGACGAGTTGTGAAAGGACCCTTCGAGTTTTAACATTTCCAGCTTTGGCTTATCACACACAGACCTGTTAGTGCCACTTCTTGTTTCCAAACAGAGTGTCAGACCTGGGCCCTCTCTGTCTCTCTGTTCCTACCTAGTGTATCTTAACCTCCTCCTGCTCTCCACTTCCTGTCTGCTCTGTCGTTCCCTCATTTATTTTGCCCATTTCTCTATGCTTTGTCAATCTCTCCCTGTTTCTGCTTGTCTGCCCTATTTTCTTTCTGTCTGGTTTTTATGCCCTCTTTGTCTCCTCCTCCCCTCTTTGTGTCAATTTCATTTTATTTCTCATTATTCCTCCCTTTGTCTCCATTATAAATGATGGTCTTTAGTGTCTCTCGCTCTACTTTTAACTTCTTCAGCCAACGGTTATCATCTTCTTTTCTTTTCTGCAGTCTCCTTCCTGATGCAACACGCTACTACAGTAACCTACCTGTCCCCCTCTCCCTCTTTCTACCTCTATTCTCAGCTGTCTTGCCTCTGATAAGGGGGAATATGAGATCTATACCTACCACACTCAGGTTGACTGGCGTGAAGGGCTTTGGCACTGGCATATCATAGAGAGAATTCAGCATGTCATTCAAGTCATTTTCCTGGGGGAGAGAAACAAACAACAGTAGAAGAAAAAAACATGAAGACATAGGACACATGAATTTGATTCACTTGTTTTGTTGATGTCACGAGTTATGTGTCAATCTTAACAACAGTGCTGGGACAGGCGCTGCTGCAGACCAGAGGGCAATCCTGCAGCGAGGCCTGAAGGGCTCCAAAACTTCCGACTGACATATGTTTAACGAGCAATGGTGAGGTTAAAAGACGGCTGAGCGTAGGGCTGCAGACGCTTATTATCCGGCAGCGTTGATTTATGGCCAAGAGCGGGCTGTCAGTAATTAAGCAGGGGTCCCCGCTCCAAAGACTGGGGCTTTAAGAAGCCGTCAGAGAGAGCTAGCTTGACCACAGAACAGGCCCCGAGATTATTCTTCCAGCATTTATGAGCTCTACGACAAGATTGCTATTTACACTCGGGCCTCTGGCTGGAGAAGTCATCGGGACAACAGTTTGCAACTTGTACTTAAACTAAACTAACTACTGTGAACACAGAGGTTGCGCAATGTTGTTCGCTTTAGATTCTTTTTCTATTCGCCCTCTAAGAGAACTTTGTTTTGGTTTTGGCTATGAACCGTTGCTTGTTTAAAGAAATGTGCATGCTGGTGAGTGCAGATGTATGTGCGAGCCAGAAGGAAATAGAAACTTGAGAGGAATGAGCGGCAATATACAGTAAGAGAAGCAGAAGAGTGGGAGGGAGGGAGGGGAGGGTTTAGGGTGTGTGCAATCGAACAGCCTCCTGTCATGAGAGGCTCAATGCTCACACGCATGGTCAGCAACACGGCCTGGGGAAACAGTTCATTTACCCCTCGCCTTAAACCCTCATCGCTCTTCTGTCTTCCCTCGTCTGTCAACATCTCCCTCTCGCCTGGAACGGACAGCGGGGTAAATAGAAACCAAATCATGCACACTAACACTTCAGTCACACAGGATTTCCAGCAATCTTTCGGTTTCTCTCTTCCTCGCACACAAACTGGTATATTCTCTCTAGGCCCTATATAAGACTATCCTGCCTCTCAAACACATAAATGTGGGTGTGTGTTGAATGTTTATGTGATAATTTTGTGATTGTCTACTTTAGCATGCCTCTCTGTCCTGATCATGGCTCTCTAAGGGTCTTGGAAGAAGCAGCGCCTACATGACAATTGAAAGGGGTCCCAAAGCTCTCTGCATCTCTCCCTTGCTCTGCCTCCCTCCCTCTTCTTCTCTCTTCAGTATAAACATGGGAACATCACCTACACCCTCTGTGCTAGACGCTGCACATCTCCCCAGTTTGTTGCATATTTTACATTTCCCCTCCCTTTGCTAGTACAATGCAGTGAATAGTCAGGGGAAAAAGACTTTTGTGAAGTGCGAGCAGTTGTGTGAATGTTTGTGCGTGTGTGTGTGCGTGTGTGTGGTTTTGTTTTTTTCTTAACGATTTGTTTTCCAGTAAATCATCAGGAATAACTTCCAGTGTCAGATCAGCGTTTGGTCTGTGAAATGTCAACATTGTTGCTGCTAACAACAGGAGCCAAGTCGAGCCCCAGACGGCGAACAAAACTTGCACACAAAAGACAACATGCAGAAGAACAGAATGGAGGAAAAATATCTTAGCACAGTACAATTTCAAAAACACTAAACAGTGTGCTTGTTTCTCAGTCAAATCAAACCACCATGTCTTATTTTGTATGCACTTACACTGCACCATACATACAATTATAAATACATCCAGAGGAGATGATTACCTGTTGTTTTGTTAGGTAGTCTGCCAGCGTATTCAGCAACTTGTAGTAGATTTCAAACCATGGTAGATAGCTGCAAAGGTCAGAGAGACAAATGTATTAATGACAAGGTTTCAATTAACTTTTATCATCTTCTACAATAAACAAGCAGAATGTGCTTCAGTTGTTATTATCACAGGATTGGTATTAAAGCTCTATTTAAAAGTACAACAAATGTAGAGATTCAGTCTTCTAAAAACTGATTTTATTTTTTTCAAAAATGTATTTGTGTGTTGCAACTCCATCTTCGCCCATCACAATGTCTACAGTATAAATAATTTTCCCCCATCTACTGGACAGCATTGAACATTGAGTTTGTTATGTATGGCCTTGCAATAAGACTGGGTGTATGTACTGGCTATTGTTGGTGACCTATTGCTTAAAGATCAAATGCACGCAGCCCATTGATAATGGATTGTGTTCCCACCTACTCCAAAGCACAGAGTTGTTGGAAAAAAGAAGTAAATGCTATCTAGTCCTTATTATGACATTCTTCGTATCCATGGCCCTCCGCATGCTAAGGATTCCTATCATGTCTGCCCTTTAAGCCAATAGGAAGGGAGGGTAGGAAAAAAAACAAAACAATGAGTTTAGATTCTTTAACAAAAAACACCATAGCTTTCATGTCATGCGGAGGGACGCTATGGTTTACAAGCATGCTGCTTACAGATGGCTTAACAAAAATGCAGCCCAAGATGCCTCCTGCCCCCCCCCCGTTTCCTCCTCCTTCTGCCCCTCTCTGTGCTTCTTCTTATGTCCTTCGCATTAATAATAAAAAAAAAATTGCCTTATGCAATTAATGTAAAATAAATAAATGTATTAACAAGCTCAAAATAATTTATACTGCAGTGTTTGTGTTAAAGCTAATCACTGAGTACACCCACCATAAGCTAAAAGCATCTGCAGCATGGCTTTCTTTACAAAGTTGACATATTCTTGGCCAAGTCGAATTGCTTTCTAGGTGGAAGATGGCCAACATTTTCTTTTGGCATAAAAGCTGTGAGGGGCTTAGCTCATTTAATGTTATGCAATCAAATGATAAAAACATGGTGTCCTATCAATGTATTGGATTTTTATTTAGTTTGGGGTTTTAGCATGCAGTTCAACACTGCATGAGTAATGATTCTAGATAAGGACTTCTTAGCATTAGCATTATTTCTTAGCAATAAACAGAAACTCCCATTAATGCTTCATTAACTTGCCTGGATGCAGGGGTTGAAAATAAAATTAGTGGTCAAATAAGCCAATCAATCAAAAGTGGATTCTCATTTGCTCACCAAAGTCGGCCAATAGTTCTTAATGTCAATCAGTGAAAACAATATAAAATACATGTCATTAAGACTACAATTTAATTGAAATTGAAATAAAAATCTGACCAAGAGCTTAAATCTACAGTTTCTTAGTTATAATAAATTATACATTCGTAACAGTGAAGCTTTGATTATGTGTGAGTTTATAAGCCAGTGAAGTCCTGCTCAAGCAGTTGGCTGAAGACTGAGGAGCTTCCAGGGCATGGGTCACTGGCTGCTCTGTAGACTGGAATTAACAGACAACAAGAAAACAATAAAGTCAACCTAATGCAAATTTTCATATCGCTAAATCCGCAAGGGGCCAATGACAGGCCAGGTTCCCGGAGAAGTGCAGCCAAGCGCACCAATCAGAGAGGCTGAGTGACCATTAGCCTGAAACAAGCCTCTTAACATGCCTGTATTTTGACGTCTGTGTGAAGATTTACCACAATCAGGTCACATTCGCAGGAGAGCCTAAATCAAAAATGCATATGTTAATGCACATGCTGACCGGATATGAACCTGAAGACCTATTTCTGCCACGTCAAACAACATACAACACAAATATCTGCATTTGGGATCCATTTACATTTAGCAATTACACAAAACGTCCAGTCTGATATTATGACTAAGGGGGAGAAAAAAGCCTTTGTATTATCTGCCTCCTGTGCGTGTGTTTAAAAAGCCAGGCTTCTGGACATTAATCCTTCATTTTTCACAGTTGAAGGGGATTTAAATAGGACTCTCGCTGTCAGAGCAGCCGTCAGGCCTCACAGATCTCACAGTCATTACACACCTACACCAAGGTGCTGTAAATCCTTTGTTTTAGAGGAAAACACATGATGCTGGTTAAGGCAGCCAACCATAAAGTATCAATATTCTTCTAACATCTTCCTACAAATGCAATAGAATGAATATGTTAAAGTTATAAAATGTATTGTTTTGTTCTACTTATCCTCCCCACCCCCCTTGCTCTGCTCTCTGTTGATGCAAAGTTAAAGTTTGAAAAGCTTAGAGAGATACTCCTACTCGTCACAGTTCATTGCTCAGATCTGTTTGTGCTTCGCAAATCCTCCGATAGAGAGAGAGGCATCCATCATAGCCGTGCTCAGTGTGTGGGGGCCCCGCAATCTCTCCTGCCATTTTAAACACATGTCTTCTCAAAGTGCCATGTACTCAAAGAATGAACCAGTTAATCTGCGGTCCACTCACAGCCCGTCGTGCTCTTCATCCCAGCACAGACTACCTAACAGCACGGAAATATCTGACAGAAGACAGGGACATGGGGGTGCCTTTGGAACTTACAAGTATACTATAATGGATAGGAGAAAGACAAAAACAAATGCAGCTGAATTAAACCTTTCAAAATTAGTTTTCACGAGCATTGTATATAACCACAAAAGGAAATCTAGAGTGAAATAAAACAAACCATTCACAAAATCTCCAAATATTGTGGACACTCATACTCCTACATGTTATCTATACACATCAGTAGTTAAAGAGTTTGATTAACCCTTAGTATTGGAGCCCTTTTTGCAGCCGTAAAGTACCTGTTGGGTGCCAAGTACGACACTTATTCCTATTCCTTAGAGGAGTCTTAAATCTCCTTCAGTGCACGGGCATTTGTAATCGTAAGTCATCTTACACTTTGTAGACGGGTCAGTGGAAGATTTCATTACACCTTTACTTTCTCGGGTCAAGGGTTAAGTACAGGGAAGGAAGTGTCCTCCGGCAATCCGCTAAGTGACCTCAAACTGGAGCAACGCAGTCCCTAAAATGTATCCTAAAGCCTCAGCCATTAAATGAAACTAAGGAAATCCACATTTGTCTTCTCCGAATTACTCACGTTTAACAGAAAGTGTCCAATGTGAGAGACAAAGAATGAGAGAAGACAGGGGATAACAGAATGCAATTAAACAAGTTATAATTTCTCTTTTGTGTTGTTTTTTGTGTGTGTCAAGAATATGCCTGAAGGGAGCACGGCCCTTTCGGCCACGGCTTAAGCAGCGAGACTAGAAAGGGTTGTCCACATAAAACTGTCCTACTCATTAAGGCACTTCCTCCTGTAAGCAGAGGTGACAATTTTATGGTCCCAGCACTTCAACAATCACAGAGACGCAAACTGTTTTAATTACTTTTATTCTATATCCGTGGGAAATTATAAAATTAAAAAGACATTTTTACCAGACACATTTTAACTGATCTTTCTTTTAAGAAAAAAAAATAATCTGTATTTTTTTGTTGGTTATTATTTTAACACAGGTATTCTTCTGACATTTCCTTAATACCGTCTACTAATATGGCAGAATGAAAGACAGTTTAAAGAATAACAAACAAAGACAAAAACGCTTGACCAAGGATTTTGAACGCAGGAATATAATTAACACATTTGTCACATTTCTTCAATGAGAAATGTAAAATGCTTTTTTTATATTTTCACTTATCTACCTAAAAAAATTGAAAATGACCAGGACAAACAAGAGAAAGAAAAATGTATCTGAGGAGCACACAAACAATTTTAAATTAACTACGACCAAAAAAAACTTTCTATACGTTGTTTTATTAAAAATGAAGGAAGCCATGCAAACTACTCAAAATGCATAATGAATTTTATACATCATATGTCAAATGAATTAGCATGTCTAACTCAGCGAGAGGGACAGGGGAACCTCTGCTAATTGGCAGTGAAGCTTCATGCATAATTATGGGCCAAGCGTCTTTGCTGTCGCACTGTGGCAGTAGCCGAATAACGAGGAGAAAAGAGAGAAAGAAAGAGAGACAGAGAGAGAGAGGGAGGGAGGGAGGGAGGGAGGGAGAGAGAGAGAGAGAGAGAGAGAGAGAGAGAGAGAGAGAGAGAGAGAGAGAGAGAGAGAAAAACAAAGACCATGGAAGCTGGCCGGGAAGGCTGGGTGGTGTGGGGAGGAGGGACACTGTTCTTCACAGGAGCTCATCAGGGCAGCGACAAACCCACGACTGTCCATCACAGACCCCCCCACCACCACCACACACACACACACACACACACACACACACACACACACACACACACACGCGCAGGCACGCACGCACGCACTGCTTTACACTAACAGAGAAAAAGAAAAGGCTTTGTGCTTCATTTCCAGTTTGTTGTTTGTTAAACTGCTTAATACATTCATACAATTGATTTATTTGTCTAAATGTTGTTGTTTATTTTAAGTGCATATGCCTGTCCACTGAGATTAACACTGGAGGGCTCCTTCTTTGTAATGGTTAGGTAATTACATCCGTTAAAAAAAAAAAAAAAAAAAACATTGTGTCAACATGCAATTACATGGGAATTAAATGATAATAGCCTTTGTTGGAGAGTAATTATGCAAAGTAAATGAAATTTTCCTGCATTTAGTATCCTCATTTAAGTACGTTGTGATTAGATAAATCTACCTATGAAATATCAAAAACTGCTAAACTTTTGGTAATTATAGGCACATCACTAACATATTTGTGTGGGCAGATGAAAATATAAATTTGTTATTCTGGCATAGTGCAGCTCAGTGTGAGAATGAATGAAAATCTTGTCGAAAAAAATCACTTCTACGATCTGGTAAATTAATTTTTTTTCATCACACTTGAGAAATAAATGCAGATATAAAAAATAGTTCTGAGACTGATACATAGATAATTTGAAAAAGGGCAAAACAGTCCAAGTCTTGGTTATCTGAACAAGTAAATGAAGACACTAGTGTTTGAATAAGTCTTTTTCCAAACATTTTCTTGTTTCGGACTCAGAAAGTAAAATGTGAAAGGCTGACTTATATGTTTGGATTTGTGAAGTGCAGCTTAACTTTTAGCACGCCCAGTTGTCTCTCTTTTGTTTAATTTATGGAAAAAATTAAAAAGTATATGATACAGTGTTAAAGATGTCAGTAATACTCATTTCATTAGGACAACATGATTTTGTATAAAGCACACAAAAGAAATATATGCTCCTTGGTGTATTAAAAGCACACCAAAAAGATTTAGGGAGCATGTGAATGTGTGTATGAGTGTCTTTGTGTACGTGTGTTACCTGAGCAGACATATGCAGACACGGCAGCCTTGAGTGAGTCGACAGAAACCAAACCTCTGTTTGCCGTCGATGTCCGTCAGCACAAAGGTGAAATTCTGCCCCACCTGATTCTGGGAAACCCTGGGGCCGGACACGAGGGACACACACACACACACACACACACACACACACACACACACACACACACACACACACACACACACACACACACACACACACACACACACACACACACACACAGTCACAAATGGCCCAAACTTCATAACGCCTTAACAATCAACTGAATACAATAGGGTGCAGTAGATATAAAATCATAAACATTTAAAATACAAAACAGCAAAACACAATTTAGTCTGCCTGGATCAGAAACAAACTCATTCTCAGACAAAATTTCACTATGAGCTGCAGTCAAGGTCCAAATCTGAAGTCGCATATTTCTAGTATGGCTGCTTGAAAAACTGTAAAAAGCTTTTCAACCTCAAGGTAAATTTCAGAGCAGCTCTGTACATCTCTACTCCACTAGATGGCAGCAGCTCAGCTTCAGTAAAAAGACTGTACTTTCTCTCTCTCTCTCCCCTCCACCCCCCTTGCTCTCTCTCTCCCTCTCCCTCTCCCCCTCCCTCTTTACAATGGGAATTTTAACATGTCATTTTCCATCCTCAAAATAAAAAGGCCGGTTCTTTTCAGAGTGCTGCTGGTCTGATCGGACCTATATTATATAGAAGAAAACACAATTCCCTAGACTCTGGACTCTTTTACACACATGCACTTCTAAACATGTTACTGTGCACAACACATCAAGGGGGCAGGTCACTGATGACCTCATCGGCATCATCCTTAATGGAACTTGTTGTTATCATTATCATCATCGTTATCGTGTGTCCTCAACGTCACACCATTTACATTCTTTGGGAGATATTTTGCCAACAGCTGTGTTGTTTGCAGGCACAGTCGGTTTTGCAGATTGTATGCAGCGAAATGTCCGATTAGTTGGGGTTCAAAATCAGAGATGCTACTTGCAATCACACCAACCAATGCACTCATCATTACAGTTTGAAGGTTAGTAAATTATATGGCTGTACCTAGAAATGATGGTAATTTTACCTTAACACAACTGTGTGATGCACAAAACACACATCATCTCATTTCCTTTTTTTAAATGCATGTGTCTATGTAGGTGAGAGAAAAGCTAGGTACACGAGTGTGTGTGTGTGTGTGTGTGTGTGTGTGTGTGTGTGTGTGTGTGTGTGAGAAGCAGAAAGGAAGAGGAATCGTACCTTGCCACGTCAAAGGGAAAGCAGAACTTTGGTATCGTCTGAAGGACCTCCTGAGAAACCAGAACAGAGAAACGCACACACACACACACCTTTTTAGAGAAACACACATCACAGGGAAAACAAACAATAACTGCACATTTCAATATAAAATCTCTTGGGCTTCCACTAAGTGGATGCTATCAACTGGCTGAACAAAATGAGGATTAATGTTAAATGCTGCTGATAGCAATCTGACAAAGTCTTCACATCCCAAACACTGCAGCCTAAATGCACTTAATCCAAATGAATGGGCCACCTAAACCACTTCATTTGGCAGAACAGAGTGGAAAGGTTCCCTTTTTTTTTTTTTTTTTTGCAGAGGATGGGGAGGAATCCTCAGTCCACAGCTTGAATAATTAGCAGTTAATAAGTTCATCGATTATCGGGTGCCAAAGGGAGATGAAAAGATAAAGAGAGAGAGAGAGAGAAAAAAGAGAGAGGAGAGAGAGGGGACACACAACACCAAGGCAATGGTGGCAGATTGTAGTGACAATGGGCTAAGCAGCTCTGAGGGGTTAAGAGGTAGGAGGGGGGGTACAAGCCTTCAGGGCTTTACCTCCCAACACCTCCCTTGTGAGTTGGGGGAGTGTGGGGAGGGTGAGAGTCTGCATGCTCTTGAAGCAAGGTAGGAGTGGAGTGGAGGGGGGGCACCTTTTCACCAGCAGCATATGGATTTAGACAGGGAGCAGGAACAGAGCGGAGCACCATATGGGTGAGCCACTCCAGACCAGCCACACAGCCACAGAGGAACCGGGTCCCCCTTCTGTCTGTCGCTCTGTCTGCCCGTCTCTCTGCTGCTAACCTGGCCCAGAGAAGACGCCATGCACCAGGTCCTTTTTGCCGGCTGTCTTTCTGCTACCTCTCCCTCTTAGTTCTGGCCAGGCTCTGCCAACCCCACAGACTAATCCTTGGGCTCTCTCTCTCTCTCTCTCTCTCTCTCTCTCTCTCTCTCTCTCTCTCTCTCTCTCTCTCTCTCTCTCTCTCTCTCTCTCTCTCTCTCTCTCTCTCTCTCTCTCTCTCTCTCTCTCTCTCTCTCTCTCTACCAAGGTCTGTCTCTTCTTTCTGATTGGAGATGTCCGAGCTGAGAGTGATGCAGCTGCTCCACTATCTCTCTGTCTGCCTCCCCCAGAGGCCAATCTGGACGACAGGTTGGTTGTCTTCTGCTGCCTACTTTGCTAAGACCTCGCCGTGGGGAGCAGTCACTGATTCCCCCCGCCCCTCCTTATCAAAACTTAAAGCTGCTACCCTAGCACAACACGACCATCGCCACAGACAAGCAAGCAACAATGAGCTATGACAGAAGGAAGGGGGGGTATGAGTGTGTGTGTCATGTGTATTTGCGAATTTCAGTTCATGATTTATGTGAGTGCCTGCCTGCTTCAAGGACTTTTTGCATTCAGTGTGAGAGGGTGGTTTAGCATGTACATTTGTATGTGCTTTGTGTGTGTGTGTGTGTGTGTGTGTGTGTGTGTGTGTGTGTGTGGGTGGCTGAGTTTGACTCGGCTATATGTTTTTGTGTGTGCCCACATATGGAATATACGGGAGGGGCGGGGAGGCAAGGCAGGCTGGGTGGGAAGTGGTTGTTTTTACTTATCAGGATATGTGATAAAATTGAGAACTTAACAAAGACGGAGGGCTCGGTGGCAGAGGAGGTCTCTGTCTCTGCTGTGTGTGTGTGTGTGTGTGTGTGTGTGTGTGTGTGTGTGTGTGTGTGTGTACACACGTGTGTGACTGTGTCTTGGCGTGTGCGGCTGTAAAACTGTCACACACATCAGAGCTGCCATCGCTGTATGCGTTTGCTACTATTATTAACCACTATGTACGCACACCAATATGTTCCAGAGAGCCCTCCTTGGCGCACTGCATATGGCACACAAACCCAAACAGACAGACAGACAGACACACACACACACACACACACACACACACACATATTCCCTGCAAATAAAAACATTTGACTTGCCAGATTTGTTGAGTTGTCACAGCCCCGCCCACATCAGTTTGAGTGACAGAGTGTAGAGACTCTGATCTCATACAGGACCAGTGGGAAGTGATGCGTTTGTATGTGTGTATAATGTGACAGCAGACATGCTATATAGGTGTGTGTATATATTACAGTCTATAGACATTTTGAACCTAGATAGCTTTCGGTTTCTGAAATCATTGAAAATCTACCTTCGTCTTTATTCACCAATTTATTTTAGGGTTGCATCTCAGCTCTAATATATTTATATGAATATGATAACCACTCTTTGCAGAATTTTTTTAAATAGAAAATCAAACTTTGAAAGGAAACTGCTAAGAGTAAAGGACCCAAAATCATAAACTGTTGTAGTGTAAGATAAAGCACCACTACCAGCAAATGCTTTGGCTGTCTACAGGACTTTCTCAGTCTACACGAAAATCAACTGTGAAATGCACCAACAGTGTGACTTACAGGGTCACTTCACCCAAGTTACAAAAAACATTTTCTCACTTAGTAGTTTTGGTTGTCGTATGAGACACCCCTCTCTTAGATTTCTGGCTTAGATTCCAACCCAATATAATGCAGTTGAACAGAATTAAATCTGTAGCGGTCACAGAGTTGAAAAAAAAAAAAAAAAAAAAAAAAAAAAAAAAAAAAAAACTACATTTCTTTTCCGCAGCATGTCTTTTTTGCAATCAGTGTCTCCATTACTCTGGATGATCTACAGACTTCACTGTCAAACATTTTCATTCAGTGTATTTCTTTGGTAGAAAGCAGAAGAGATGTGAACATCTTAAAACAAAAAAAAAAAAAAAACATATATCTCAAAACCTGGGAGAATAATACCAAAACTATCTACATTGGCTACATACCACTGGAAAGTGAGAAAATGTGTTTTGGATGAATCACACCTTTATACTGAGCTCAACAGTGATCCTGTTCCAACATCCCTTTCAGTTTTTAACCAAATAGACTGCTTCTATGTGATATGCAACTCATAATCTTTTTTTCCCCTCACCTGTCAGTCTGTTTTCTGTTTCCTACATCCTACCTGTATTACTGATAACTCTCCTTCGCATCTGTAGCTCTCTTTTCCACTTCCTTCCCTCCATGACTGGGCCCTATACCGTAGGGATATCTAAACAGGAATGGCACAAAGGGGGGGGTGTTCCTCCACAGTTTCTTAGTATAGTAAGCCCAACACACACACACACACACACACACACACACACACACACACACACACACACACACACACACACACACACACACACACACACACACACACACCCTACTTGCCATTTTCCCAAGACAAAAGAAAAAGAGGCAGCTAATATATTTGCAGCGTTGTGAGCGGTGGGGGGGGGGGAGAAGGAATCTGCTGCTAGGCTGGGCTTGGCAGACAGTGGTGTGTGTGTGTGTGTGTGTGTGTGTGTGTGTGTGTGTGTGTGTGTGTGTGTGTGTGTGTGTGTGTGTTTATCGTGAGTGGAGACAGGGGTATCGCTCAGTGAGACAGAATACTCCGGGTTCCCCCAGCAGACGCTCCAGCTATCACTGCACCACAACACTACAACAGCCCTCAGCAGCACTATGCAGCTTTGCGCCGTGCCCCCGCAGGATAGCACGGTACGGCGAGGAAGAGCAACAAACTTTGCAGCACAGTGCTTTGCTACTAAAAATAGGCCTAAACTTCACTTTTATCCCTGCCCTACCCTTATTGTTTAAGACGTAATTGTGATGGGTTAAGCTATATATGGTTAAGGCATACAGGGGGTACTGGGGGGGGATTTGACACGTCACAGATCATACTCTATGGGGTCTATGCACGCACCCCCCCCTTGGCCACTCACCAACACTAAAAAAAAAAGGGGGGAAACCAGCTTTTAAGATCACAGCAAGTGGACAGAATGATGTTAACAGGTTCATTATTAACAGATTAAAAGCTAAACTCAGCATCAGCCATGGTGTTTCATTTTGGGTGTGAACCTCATGAGCAATATTCATTTTCCCATATGCTTGCAAATATAGAGGAGAGACATTGGAGAGTGGAGAGTTCTGTAGAAAAATGTGGATCTAAAGAGGAAAAGAATGAGAATGCAGTAGGGCAAATAAAATGCTGAAAATGATCAACTATGAGGCAAAAAAAAAAAAAAAAAAAAAAAGGAAAAAGAGAAGTAGAGAGGCAGACAGAGAGACTGACAAGAGTGAATGTCTTAAGGAAGGAGAGGTGGAGAAGGTATTTGATGGACGGACACAACAGCAGAAGGATGGAGGAAAAAAAGGGAAGGAGGGAGAGAGGAGCAGCCCAGTTCACGCCCCTCTCTCCATGCAGCAAGGATTCCTCCCTGGGGGGACTCAGACTTTAAGCCCCTGCCCTGCTTTATATTCCCCTGGCTACTGCAGCCAGATCAATCTAGCTGGCTACCCAGTGTAACTCAACCTAGTTCAGTGCAGCCTGGCCCCCAGAGCCCTCTACACAGGGTGTAGTTTTAGGAGGAATCGAGGCTGGAGGCAGGCAAATTTGTAAATGTACCACTGGTGTACCCATATTAGAAGCAGACTTTAAAAAGGTGTGTTAGCCCATTACTACAATTCACATATACTTTACATTACTGTCAGCTGTTTTCAAAGCATGCTGTACTGTTTTAGATTTGAATGTAACTGTACAATCCATCACAGTGAACATTGCGCCTGCTTTTATTTTTTTGTCAAAGTTAATTTATTATTTCCTGGAAAATGCAACTGCAAGACTGATTTGAAAAGCCTGCACTGCATTACCCCATAAAAATAACGTAACTCAAAAATAATGCAGGCAAGATGTTCACTGTGATCGATTACGTTTTTGCGTTTTTGCAAGATGAGTTTTTTATACCATATGGAAATAAACAGAAATCAATTAAAGCTGGGAAGGTAGTAAAACACATTCAAAAAAAACAGTGACATCGTTAATGTCACTGCATACAATATTATAAGTTGAACGCCAGAGCATTTTATATTCGCTCAGTGATTCAATGGTGACCTTTTTTTTGGGGGGGGGGGGGGGGTCACAATACCTAAAACTGTAACTACTGTAAGGAAGCTGTATGTTTATTACTGCGAACAGGCCAAATAAATATTCTGCAAAAGTTCACGAGGACGACATCACATACTGTAGTCAAATTTATTACCCATTTAGCAACATTTTCTCACTCCATCCACTGAGGAAGACCACAAGATTGGCTTGGAAGAACTCTATAAAAAATATACTCTAGTTTTAAGAATGCCAAAAGTCACACACCTTGTTACACAAACATACAATCTCTGAAATAAATTAGCTGCTTCCTGCTCACAACTCTATTCGAAATTCATTACCTCTTAATTATGGCCATCCATATTGCAATTGTGCTGTGCGCTGGGCAGTTGAACACATAAATAGTTCACATTAATAATATCACACCTCACAGGATATTTCTTTCTTAAACTATTCATGTACCGGTATATGAAGGTATTCCCCAGCTGATGCCTTCTCTGTTGGAATCAAAAGTAGGTTTTAAAAAAAGGTAAAAGTTGAGAGAGACCAGTTCCTGTGTGAATAGGTTTAATAATTGCAAGAAAACCGGCATGTGCAAAGCTATCTTTTCCATATCTGTCAACCATAATGGAGTTTTAAGGCTACAGTGGTTTGCAGCAGGCAGGGACCCTGGTTATCCAGCCAGCACTTCCAACAGTATAATGACATAGTCAGCAGGACTACTAACACATCAGCGCTGGAAACCAAAGTGTCTCCACTCACCCTTCCTTCACCTCTTCCTCCCGCACGCTCTCGTGCCCTCTTCATCACCTCCTCTCTTCCTTCCCTTCTCTCTCGTTCCCTCCATCCCCCACTCTCCGTCCTCTTTCACCTCCCTCCTAAACCCCCTGTCGTCATCTTAGATTCCCCCTTGCTGCATACCCCACCTTTTCCTCACCCTTACCAACACCCCTCGCCCCCCTACTCGCCCCCCTTTTCCCAATTAGTCTGTCTGTGTGCAGCTACCCAGCCGATCTCTGCCCATCCTGCCGGTGCTGGTTCGCTCACCCAGCCCCTCTGGCGAACATGACAAAGAGACATCCTCAGTATTCAAACAGACACACACTGCTTTCAAATGCCGAATGGCAGGGTCGACCTGGGTGCAGCTTTAAGCAAAATATTCAAATTCTCAGCCTTTCTTTTTATGAATTTGCATGGATATGCATTCATTTGCAATGTGTAAAGGCACAAGGACAGCTGAGCCTTGGTGTTGGAGAGCTAGAGAGGGGGAAAATAAATAATGCAAAACAAAAATGTATGATGGTATGAAATCTTGATTGGGTAGACTGGTGGATTAAAACTAGGCTCCAAACTCCCAAACAAAATGACACATGTACATTTTTGGCACCAAATAATGATGAACTGATGACTATTATCTTCAGCTACCCAATCAACTTCCTGAACTGCTTCCTGTTTCGTAAGTGATCTCCAAACTGCAACAGATACTGAAAGGTTACTGGATTTGATACTATACTGAGAAAGACAGAAAGAGACAGCGAGAAACAGACGCAAAAACATTAAGACAGAGCGAAAGACTGAAGAAAAAAAAGCAAGAGAGTGAGAGTAATGCTAAAATAGAGCTTTGGATTTGTTTTAAAACAGACATTAACATTGTAAATCCTAAAGAAACGCTAGTACTGGTTGTAACATGATGAATTTCTGTTCCTCTAAGGCAAACAAAACAAGGGGCTAAATCCTATTTCTCAATTGTTTGTTGATTTTCATATCTCCCAGCATATTAATCTAACGCTGTAGAAGTATCTTCCAATAACGTTTAACAGCCCACTACATCTTCCTGCACAATACCATTATTTTCTAAGCCCAAGAAATAAATGCAGGTATGGTGGTTACTAGAAAGTGTTGCATGAGTCATATTATAGCTAAGAACTGCTTGACCACAGAAAGCCATGCATATACCAATGTAAACCACACTCTGACAATGCAATTTTGTTTTCAGAGTGCATGTCTAAAATGGTAGAGCTACAGGTTATTTTCCTGCAATAATAACTTTTGCTATAAATTGACAATGTGATGAGCCAAGCAGGACTAGTGCTGTTCACGAAGACAGGACATTGAGAGATGTAATCTCCGATGTCAGGACATATCTGTGTCCTGAGCAGGAAACTCTCTTGAATCAGACTTCTGTAGATGACCCTGACCTCTGGCCCCCCTGTCGATGGGGCATCAATGAAGACAATCCTCTGGTGGGGATCAATGTGGCAAATACATTGTCTTTAATTAATGACCGATTCCTGTATAAAGGATCATAAGAAGGTCAACTATAGATATGTTGAGAAAACAAAAAAGTGAACATGTTTTTTAGAGGCTTCATGGTAAACTCCCTGGCTTTAATTGAAGTGTATTCAACAACATGCATGAACACCTACAGTGTGCCTAGTCTTCCTTACAGTATGAGGCCAAAGCTAATTTTTTTCCGAGCAGATGAACAAATTTTGAGTGCAAACATCATCTGATGCAGACACAGGTAGAGTGAAACTTAATACATGACAGAGAGACACAGACAATGACAGACAGACAGAGGCAAGGGAGAGAATAGAAGCCCAATTTAGAGATGGAATAAGAAAACCTACAGAAGAGTGGGGAGAGGTGCAGAAGAACAACGGGCAGAGGCACAGCCTCCTCTGGCCGCTGCAGACCTCAAACCCTGCAGAGATTCCTTTCATTAGGCTTTAAAAGTATGCTGCCGGCTTGCCATTCTGACCTGCGCTCTGTGCCAGTAATAAGAACGGCCTTCAAAGCTGGACCAAAGCAACAGAGCTGTTTGACAGGGGGAAATGGTGGGGGGTGATGGAGAGAGGTGGAGGGGCTCATGAGCCGATGAGGTGCACTTTCAAATTTACACGGGGGCATTACATTTTCACATCCTTGCTCACTCTGCTCAGGCCGATAGGCGAGGGAGATGGGGGAAGGGGGAGTTTTGTCTTTCTGGATTTTGTTTTACTCCCCTCCACAAGTTTCAGTTCCCAGTGACCCCCCTGCTGCAGCGTATTTGGTTAACAATGGTCCCATGTTACCAGGGCCCAATGCCAGGAGGTGTTGGAAGGTGGCAGACTGATCCTCTGGCCTCTTCAAGCACATGCCAACACCTGACAGGTATAGGTGTTCTTATATCCATATGTGCCACCTTTATAACAAGATGAAACCCTGTTTCATGAAAATATTTGTCATTTTCAAATCTGCACTTCCGGACCCTTAAGGACATGACAGATGTATAAACCAAGGACAAAACAAAGGCCTTAGTTTGGCCCTCCTGTGAAGCGCAACAGCACACCTTACACTCCTAAACGTCACTGGAAAATTAGCGTCCCAGACGTCGCATTTACCCTCAGAGTTGTCCTTGCTCAAGTTTAATTAGGATAGGTAAAATGTTGCTCAGATTCTTTTTTTTCCCCCTCTTTAGCCTATAACGCACATATAGTATGAATTCATCTACTTAACCTCCCACTGTCCAGCCCCAAACTCATTCACCCATCTATCAGCAGTTAATGAGTCACCTCTGATATGACAACATTCCACTGGGGTAGGATACATGCCGTCCATTGTACTGCACTCATTTATTTTCTGCATTTTTCCACAATGGATGTATTTATGTATGTTATGGGGTGAAGGGGCATATTGCTTGGAAAATAAGTATACGGCATCAACAATAACAGTGTGCATTATTCCAGTGCTAATAACCTGTCCTGCTGATGTCCTTTCTACATATCACAGATGGGCTCAGAGAGGGGAGAGCGGCAGTATTATGCCTCTGCCGAGATCTTCCACTGAATATATTACCATGTGATAGGGGGAGATGTCTCACTCCCCAACATGCACACACACAAAAAACACACACAGACACAAAAAACACACACAGACACAAAAAACACACACAGACACAAAAAACACACACACACACACACACACACACACACACACACACACACACACACACACACACACACACACACACACACACACACACACACACACACACACACACACACACACACACACACACACACACACACACACACACACACACACACACACACACACACACTTGTAGTGTTGGGCCAAGAGAGCTGCATATGCCCCAAACATACAAGCATGGGCTTCATTAATGAAGTGCCAGGAGGAGAGGGATAGAGAGAGAGTGCACGTGTGTGTGTGTGTGTGTGTGTGTGTCTGTGTGTCTGTGTGTGTAGCAGCCGGGGGGGATTTCCTTCTTTAAGCTTTCAGCTCCCACTGGGCTTAGCTCGACTGTATGAACCCTGATGTGGGCCTGCCTCTAACACATGGCGTCACACACTCACACACATACACCCTCACACACACAAAGAATGTATACATTGAAGCTCAGCAGGAGGGCAGCAGTGCAACACTGGCTCCTAAACATTTGGCTGTGGACGTCTCATTGACAGATGTACACAGAATCTAGCAGAGGAGGTCAGGTCATCGCTGCAGCCTCCTCTTCCTCATTCTCCTTCCCCTCCCTCTCTCCATCCTTCACAAAACATTCTATTTGTTCTGCCATTGCTTCTATCTCTGTCTCTGGCTGGTGGCTGCTGGTTGTGCCATGTATCAGGTAGTTAAGGAAAAATGCACGCCAATTAAGCTACATCGTGTGATGTGTGATATGTGCGATAGCTCTGTTGGCAACAGCAGTATGTGGTTAGGGTAAGCCTGGCATCTGATACCGTAAATATGAGCTTCTTGGTTGACAGAGACAAGCTGTTTCCAAGTGTGTAGATGCACTCTTTCTTCCTTTGTGACTGCAGCCGTAATACTGGGGGAGTTTAGCAGCGTTTAAAAATGTAATATACGGTGCATTTTGGAGAACATGTGACTGAAGCATGACACTAGTCCAGTTTGCATATGTTAAACCCCAACAACGAGCTCTGGCAAATGGATGTAGAATTCAAGATTTCATTATGAAACAAAACAAGGTAATCATTTTTTACCACATGACTATTTCCCTGTTCCCTATTCTCAAATATCTGTTCCCTTACTGTGGTCTTGTGCAAAAACAGTTTCAAACAAACTATAACAGAAGTTACATATTTGTACTTTTAAAATCTTTGATAAATAATAAGGGCTTTAAATGACACTAGATGCTAGTTATCAATTTTTCTTATTTTTTTTTAGCTGTAGTATCATCTTTATCTATTGTCCATCAACATCAACATAGTCATTGTTGACCAGGTAGGAATCGTTTAGTACACGTTCCATCCATTTACTGTACATAGCTTTAGAAACAATCTGTTTTGGGAGTGGAATGGCAGAGAAGCCAAAGTACATCTGTAGCTGAACCCAGTGCTGTCCACCTGCAGCTTGGGAAACACAAGCAGCCAACAGCTCTTTACTCCAATGCCAAAACACACCACCGCTTTCTTTTTCGCCGGTCACTGTGCGATGCTGAAAAGATGTGAGCAGCGGGGCGGAAAAACACTTCTCCTGCACTCTACCACCCATCTTCTCCCGGGAAGCCAGCCCAGAGGTCAGCGCAATCAGGACCCATGAGCAACAAAGGGCCCTACTTAGGCGGCCGGCTCAGTGCCCGAGCGAAAGGCCAGCTTAGTAGGGCGAGACTGTCCATTAGGAGAGACCCTGGAACACCCCAGGGATCTGAGGTGAACAGGGTTAGAAAGAAGAATAAAAACACTATCAACCAAGACACATACACACATATTCTCAAAGAAATACACAGATCATATGAGGCCTTGTTTGACACTGCTGTCAGGATGCAGTGAAGGGGAAAGATGAGACCCGGTGACACGCTGAGACATCACACACACACACACACATTTAGGCCTATTACCCCCCCCACACACACACACACACACACACACACACACACACAAAAGAGGTATGAATTTCCATCTTTTTCATCTCTCAGTTTCCCACACCTCACACCTTGCTGTTACAGCAACACAAAACTGGCAGTAGCAGCACCCAAAGAGCTGGCAAAATTCTCTTCACAAATTATCACTACTTTTCTGTCTCCTATCGTTTTGGAGGGTGAGTGGGTAAGTTGGCCCTTGTAAAAAGGCTGTGGTCCGACAGAGGTGCTGTACTTTCCTCTCCAGCACCATCTCCTTCACTGATGTCAACCACCCTACGCCTTCCTCTGTCAACCACACCACAACCGTCATTAAGGAGATCACCTACTATCTCACTTATAGGTGGTGTTTCACATCTAAACTTGTCACTTTCTCAGTAACTATAGAGACAGCCTTATCCTTGGAGTGACGACAACACTTTGTGTTGGGTTTGTAGACCCGGAGGCCCTGAAATTTACGCTTTACATGACACAAACACATGTACATTTTTGGATTGCTGCGAACACAACATAGCACTCCTAAAACCTTCACGCTACCAACTCTACCATCTGCCAAACTAACTCACTCTCTGCTTTTCACTCTCCTCCATCTTTTCTCAATTTCTTTACCATTTTGTCATATTACACACCTCTTACCTTGCCTTTATCTTCTTTACCCTCCAATCTCATGATTTCACCTCCTTCCAACTTTCTCCATAACACTTTTTTTTGCCAAAAATCTTCTGTTAAAAAATCATCTACTTCCCATTTTCCACCTCCTTTTTTCTTACGTCTTCTCTTTTTCAATATCATGCCCTCTTCTGCGTGCTATACAAGGTCTCAACTGAGGGCCAGTGGGCCACATATCATTGTCTTCAAGTTAGCATCTCTGGCCCCCTGCTACCGAACCTCTACACACTCACCTTGACTCCTCCACCACCACTCTCACCCACTATCTCCTCCTCTCCTCAGGGTCAACACTCAGGGACCAATCATGTCCACCAGCTCCACTCCTTTACCTCAATCGCTCAGACCAGTGCTACTTCACCCACCCAATCGAGCCCCCTTTCCGCCTCCTCCACCCATGGCCTGTCCAGAGCTGTGGCCACCAATCACATTATGTCAGGCAGCCTGTCCTGATGGAGTATGGTGTCAGAGCAACACTCAGGGTTGCCAAGGTTGAAGCCTCGAGAGACCCTCCCATCCTCTCTTCTTCTTCTCTCTCTTTGTCTGTCCCTCCCTCTCTCCCTGTCTGGCAGATGACACAGTGGGCTTTTGAGCAGAGATGGATATACAGGACTACGTGAACAGAAAAAAAGCCAAGTTTAGCCTGAAGTCATGGCATCTAAAAAAAAAAAAAACTTGACAGTGGTTAAAACTTAATAAAGAAAGAAACATTTGAATAACATATTTAGAGACAATCATGGCTACAGCTAGAGTGATTTGTACATTTTGAAAAATACTGCTAAATTTGCCTTATTCCCATGTCTAATTTGTCAAAAGCAGACAATATGACATCAAGTCAAGACACTGGCCACTCTGCTACAGTGAATTGTGATACGAGGAACAATTTTTACAATCAAAAACACCTGCTGTAAACAGGTATTTTTTTCAGTCCAACTGAACCAAAGGCCAAGACATTTTTTCTAGGCTCTGTGCTTTGCACCAAATTGTAACAATTACGTAGGGGAAATCGCCATCATTGAAGAACTACAAATAATACATACTCCACCCAAGCCAATTAGTCCAAAATGCAATGTAGTATCAACACACAAGATGCTTGAAATAGGATTTGTGACTCTTCTTTTCTGTCAACGATCGCTCTCTTTACCACCTACATGTTCCAAATGCAACACACTCGATGAAGGAAGTCATACGAAAATTGCTCATGGCAAGGGGAAAGTACATGACTACGTGTTTCACAACAGAAGTACCTAAGTGCAATACATATCACAAATTGATTATACATAGAAACATATATGTCTATATCAAAGCATAGATTTACTTTTAGGATCAAATCACACCTACTGTAGCCTTGGTATAAATGAAAAGCACCATGTTATACGGTCAATTCCATGCAGTATGCAGCAGGAAGATCAAAGGTTCCCTATTAAAATGTGTGGAACAGTCATAGAGTTAACATCAACTTTAGTTCATAGCTGAGAGTAAAATCTATTCATTATTCAATATTTCCTTTATTTCTCTCTGGATATAAAGCTGCAACCAGGCTGGTGGTTTATGTGTAATTTGCAATTTTGTTCAACAGTGTCTTTAGAGGGGAAATATGAGAAAAGGTGTTGAACGAGAAGATTGACGAACCAGCAGAGAGAAAGAGATACACAAGGACAGAGGGATACTGCAAAATAGAAAGAAAGATGGACATAAAGCAGGGTTATGAAGGTGGAGAAAGAAAAAGACAGGACTGGGGACATAAGAGTGAAAAATAGGGAAAGAGATTAACAGGAGCACCAAGAGGTTGAACCAGAATGACGCATAACGATGATATGACAAGAAAGCAAACACAATATCTCCCTGTATGCATGTGAGCGTGTGTATGGTATGCAAGTAACTGGGGGGGAAAGCTTACTGTATCGGTAAGGAAGGAATGTGCAATAAAGCACAATGGAGAGAGATAGAAAGATGAGGAGCGTGTGTTACTAGAAAAAAAAAAAAGAAGATGGAGTGTGCAACTAGAGTACGAGCAGAATGTGGAATAATCAGTGTCTATTTCCTGAGAGTAACTCACCCATTTTATCCATTTTCATGGAGCATCAAATATGGTGACAGTATTTATGAAACGATGCACAGTAGGGAGAGTTTCTCTAAAGTCAGCATTGGGAAAAATGTTTTTAATTGCAGTCATAAAGATCTTCAGGAAGTAGATATCACTTTTACACAAACCTTTAGGTTTATGACCAACACATTAAGAGAAACAATGCATCAGCACTAAAACCCAGTAACCTTGACATTAAATGTCACACTTTGCCTATAAAAAAAAAGCTAAATATATGGACAATACCAAAATATGTGGCCATGGTTGGCCAGTGTTGATCCACAGTCCCTTCAGCAGGAGAACTGTGTCTCAGTTAATATGGATTTCTGCCTAGGAGTTACAAAAGCAAACAAACATCTGATTTTTTCCAACACATAATTCTCCAGATAAGGGAATTGATAGAAGAACACGGAGTTTCCCAGGCTTGCAGCCACACACCCTAAGGTATTTGCAGTCTTATATCTTTTTTCACAACAATGCTTTATATTATAATAATTTGTTGGGTTTTTGTTCACTGTGGTGACACCCTTGTATATTTGCCTATACTTTCTTTGTTACTTTCACCGTTACACGCATCTATGAATATCTGACAAAAATGGACCGGTAAATATCTAAAGAAATCATGTCTAATCAGCACAAATTCTGAAACGTATCAAACTTCTGATGAGATACAATTTCCTATAAGGAGGCAATTCCAAGTTGGGTAGAATATAAAATCAGGTGAGAGTGAGAAATCTGGAAATGAACATAACAGATATGTGTATATTAAAAAATAAGAGAAAATAAAAAAAATTAAATGGCAGTGCTGGAGTCTGTCAACCTTAAAAATGTGTTTTTGCCCACAGTGTTGGGCAAGGAACAACAGCAATTCACAGAGTGGTGAATCTGTGTGAGTAACTTAAATGTGCTGTGTGTTTAAATACTGTGGCTCTGCTCATGTTTTAAGATTTCAAAGGGTAGTCGGTTTGTGGAACTTGCTGAGTGTTGTTTCTCATATAATCATCTGTTCTCCACAGAGGAGTGGACCCTTTATACACCAAACTGTGGTTAGCTAGAACTAACTGGCAAAACCATTTTGTGTGTGTGTGTGTGTGTGTGTGTGTGTGTGTGTGTGTGTGTGTGTGTGTGTGTGTGTGTGTGTGTGTGTGTGTGTGTTCTGTCTGCTGTGTTTTTTCCACAACTTTGGGATGAGATCTGAGAGGAAACGGACAGATTTCCATCTGTCTGCTTCATTTGCAAAAAAAAAAAGCCCTTCTTGCGATTCAAATATATGCTTTAGCCACCTCTCTTTTGCCCTCCCTCTCTCTGTCTCTCTCTCCATCTCTCCCTCTCTATCCAAGTGGCATCTGTGGATGACCAGGGCATCAAGAGTCTCAGGGGCTGAGGGAGGAATAGGGGGAGCAGGAGGGGAAAAGAAAGCAGAGAGAGAGAGAGAGAAAGAGGGAGCAAGCGCCTCTCACTTCATATTTCCCCAGCACCACCCCGGCGTGCCAGCCAGGCTGCAGTCTGTTCTCCTTTGAGCTTTCTATTCTACCACAGAACAGAAAAAAAAAAAAAATCAATTCATATTTCCATAATCCACACTCCTGTCTGTCTGCATGTCTTTGCCTCTCCCCCTCCTTCCTTCCATCCCTCTCTCTGTCTCCCTCTTTCTGTCTCCCTCTCTCTCCCCTGGGGTAGACTAACCCCTCCACCCCGATCCTACGGCCTACAAATGTCATTACGCTGAGCAACAATAACAGCCTAAACAAAAGGAGGCCTTGCTCGGAGTTCTGAGCCCCTCTGTGGAGACTGTTGGCTGCTGCTGCCATATGCTGGCCAGCTCGGGCCACAGAAAGAGATGGAGACTGTGGCTACAGAGGACTCCAGCCCTCGGCCCTACAAAGGAGAAAAGGAGCGCTAATCCTGGTAATGAGGCCCGTGAATACAGCCTTTATGTATACGGGGGAAAGGGCCAATCCCTCTGTACACAGCACGCTAACTAGCCATCTTAAGGGCCATCTTATCCACACAAACGATCTAGTTGACAACAGAATGAAAGAAAAGTAAGGTTGTGGGGGGGGCTTAAAAGAGAGACATGTTGGAGAGGAAGGATGAGGCAGGAACATGACAACCCATAGACTATGTTTACACTATTTCTTCATTTCATCTCTTTTGGCTCTTAGCTTCTCTTTTTACACCTTTTCCATCGCTTCCATTTCCTGTGCCTATCTCTGAAAGTCAGTAATTTCTTGCTCACACTATCAGTCCCACACTCCCTCTACCTCTTACTCTGATAGCATGCTCTGGTTCGTGTGGGGAAGGCAGACATCGCCTGAAGCTTTCTACAAGCCCGTTTATTCCTCAAAGTGGATCAGAGAGGCAGGAGAGCGATTTAAAACTCACTGGCTTGGCTGCTGTGTTGAGATAGTTAGCCTACGCACATGTTGTTGTCTTTCGCTCAAGTTTTTTTTTTTTTTTTTTTTTTTTGTTGTCCATTTTTCTCTTCAGCCCATTGATGGGCTGCTGCAGTCATCTGTCTAGTGATTTGCTCCAGGACCTGTTCTGTGCCCGCTTTGGGAACAGAAACAATATGTTGCACGTCTTGTTTTTTTTCCTGTCGAAGCTCTGTCTTCTGTCACTCACTCTCTCACACACACACACACTCTCTCACACACACACACACACGCCAATGTCATGGAGTCATCACATGTTGGAGCAACAACAGGAGAATGAGTCAACCTGATCTACTTACAGAGTGATGTGCCCAACATAGAGTTTATTACGCATATTATTACAGGCTGTGTGATTGTTTTGATCAAGTTGAATCTAGACTAGTAGTTCTTTGAAGGTGAAGCCAGAGAGAAATAACAAAGACCCCCTGCTGAGGTGGTGTATTTTTCTAAGGGTAAAGAGCTAAGCTTTAAATAAAAGGGATATCAAATCAATTTAAATGATTCCAAAGATGTTTTTGCATACGTGTGTGTACATAGTCCCTGAGACAGCTGATAAGATTTGTGATTGGCTTAAAGGATCATTTGGGTTTATGACACCATTGGTCTTATTTCGTAGTTTTGGCTACCATTTCTATCGTCAATAACATTTCACCAAGTTAATTCCAAGTCAAGTTAATTGAAGTGACATCACTAATAAGAAGTCAGATGGGGTACTAAACATAATCAGCATTTAGTTAAACAAACCCCAGGAAAGAAAACTAAGGACGCACCAATCTAACTTTTTATCGGATAATAATTTCAATACTTCAACTGAGGGTATCAACCAATATCAGGTAGTGAACTGATACCCATTTCCCCAAATGTAAAATTTGTACACCTCAATAGGTAGAACTTATTATGATAGAATCATTTTAATATAAGGTAATATGAGTCCAGGGATTGTTTTAGCGCTAAAAACTAAGTTGGCCAATATGACTGAATGACTATAACTGATGGCAGAAACACTGAATCTTACTTAACTAATTAACAGAAAACTGTTTTTAATGTGGATCGGTCATTTCATTGCTGATCTCCCATCTGCTTAAAAAGGTCAGTATTGGCCTTGATACCAGTCTGCCAAATTGAATCTGTGCATCCCTTAAAAAAACAAAACGTGAATCGTACAATATACTGTAAGTTGTAAACATCCATTACAGGTTATAGACAGACTTCCAGACTTTGACCTACTGTACTTAATATAGTTGTGCACACACATAGAAAATATAGCAAACAATTTGGGCCGAATTACAGTTATATGTCCAAATAAAGTGGTATTCATAATCTGGCTTGTTGGTAACTGTTGGTTTGTTTACAACCTATGATCGTCAGTCTGCTTGTGTTTCTTGCCCGTCGGGTTTTAGAGCTGCAATTTTTCCCAGATCGCAGATACTTCTTGAGTACAATGTTATTATAATCAATAGAATTTGTGTTGTGATACTGGAATCAATCATCTTTTAATAACTAGATCCTCATCAGAAATGTGATTTTTCAAAAATACAGACTAGTGGGAGATACTGAGGTGTATATAACCCTGCAATACCTACCTCTGACTGCTTTAGGGGGAACATGGTGTTCCAAAATGTATTGCAAAACAGTTGTAGATTTTGCTTTCAGATTGAAAATTTACCCAGTAATGCTATAAATGTGAAACAATAGGAAGCAAACATAGTAGCACAATGAGAGAGAAAGCAAGAAACACAAATATGAGAGAGAGAGAGAGAGAGAGAGAGAGAGAGAGAGAGAGAGAGAGAGAGAGAGAGAGAGAGAGAGAGAGAGAGAGAGAGAGAGAGAGAGAGAGAGGTGTGCATTCCTGTCACGGTTGCATGATAATTACTGATTCGTCAGTTATTGAAGACGTGCTCACTGCTTTTCATTACCAGCAACAGACGTACAATGAGACAGAGAGAGACAGAGAGGAGGAGGAGAGAGAGAAATATGGAGAGAGAAGGAGAGGAAGCATTGATAGGGATGAGGAGGAGAGGAGTAGTGGTGGTGGAGGTGGTGGTGGTGCTGATGATAGGTGTTGGGGGGGAGGTTACCACAGGATGGCAGGGTGAGTGAGGGCATTAGGCAAGGAAGGGAGATGGGAGAGGAGGAGGTAGAGGTTGTCTGTAACCGTGAACGAGTGAGAGTGAGAGCAGGAAGAGAGTGAGAAAAGAATGAAAAAGCAGAGTGTGTTCCAACCTGGTCGGTGTGGTCCTGGGGGAAGCTCCACAGCACGGTTGGATCTAGAGGTAATTGACAGACAGCATTAATCAGCGGGTAAGAAACACACCGTCTTCGCTAGCTGCCTCAGAATACATACATATTAATGAGAAGGGTGGGGGCAAGGGTGGCTGCTGCGAGTCTGTGCACACGCACACACACACACACACTTATATTCTCACGTACACACACGTACAGAGCAGTGCACAGTGAGAGAGAGAGAGAGAGAGAGAGAGAGAGAGAGAGAGAGAGAGAGAGAGAGAGAGAGAGAGAGAGAGAGAGAGAGAGAGAGTGTCTAGGCAATATGTGCTGTAAATATGCTAATCTATATTCTCAGTGTAGCTATGATAGCTTAAATTATACACCAAATCATGCACATTTAAGAAAGTCATATCAACACATACTCTAGTTTATTTGCTTAATTATTCTTACATTGATACAAGCCTAGGTGTTTGCTGAAGCAATGTAAAACCTAAGCTAAAAGGTTTATTATTATAAAAGGGGTTTTATGATTTTTTCCCCCTCTCCAGTAAATAATATTAATGCTAAGAGATTAGCCAAGTTGATTATTCAATTTTTAGATGGACAGGAAATTAACCAATTCTGATTTTGTCAATTAACAGTTTAGTCAGTTATTGATCGTATATAAAGAACTAACTGTTGCTGGGTTCAAATGCTTCCACACGCCATTATAAATGGAACACTTTGGGATTTTTGGCTGCTGATCAGACTAAATAAAAAATCTTAAGATACATCTTTTTGCTTCGGTAAGCTGTGACAGGCCTTTCTCATTGACATTTTATAGATCACATACTGATTGATTAATAAAAAATAAAAAAAAAGAACTGATAGATTCATCAATAGTAAAATAATCACTAGTTGCAGTCCTAGACAACCTAGAATGGTCATTATTTCTCCTTTAAAAGAGTGTGCTTCAAAGACATTCAGAATGTATACCAGGTTATTAATGTTTTTTTATAAATAATAAAGACAAACACATCAGCATCATTCTCTTAGTACTGATAATTTGATATCATACTATAGTAGTGAAAATGGGCATTGATCATCAAAGATGGGGTTGGCAAATTGACACAGGACAAGTATACCAAACTGCACAAAATAACGGTTCAGTTTTGCTTAATAAGCAGCCAGCATACGGCTGCCTTCGTGTCACCTTTGCAAAATGTTTGCATATCTGTTAAAGCTTCCAAACCAAAGCCTGAGACCTGCTTCTCGCAGGTTTATACCACGTGGTTGAAAGGAAGCAGCCACCAAACCATAGCCTGAACACAGGGGTCTCTGGTAAACATGGCTTCCACAGCTCCAGGGTCACCCTGTGACCTCAGCAGGAACAGCAAGGGTTTGAAGAGACGAGCTCTTGCATGCCAGCTTCACTTTTATAGACGTACAAAAGGCTTACGGGCTCACAAACGCACCTCCACCTCTGTCAAAACAAAGGTGGCTGAGAGAAAGTGAATCTGTAAGCACCAAACCTTTTGACAGCACAGATACTTCAGTCAGAAAAACAATAACTGTGAGTTCAATAGGAATAAGAGGTTGATTAAGTCCCTTAATTAACAGATATATGACCATATTAACACAGACTAAATTTATGAATGATCCAGCTCTACTAATATGCCCAAAAAGATTAATGTAGACATGTATGAAGCCAGAGGAAAGGACCCCTACCTTAGTAAAGAGGACATGCAATAACACACAATGTGTGGAGTAGCTTCATGGCTAACGCACCAGGCTGCCTGAGATAGAGGGGCATACAATGGACAAACGGATGACAGGACGCAGCAGAATCCATCATGCCTTACATAATCCTGTTGGATAATTTCATGGGCCCCATCTTGAAAAGAACGGCACAGGGAGAAAAAAAAAAAGCAGCAGAGCTCAAAGCTCTACACACTAACTCCAACCGCCCCCCCTTCTGCCTACCCTATGATCTGCCACACTTAGGGCTATTTTATGCTGATTTACTGGGTGAGAGGATGGGAACTGCTGCTGGAGTGTGATTCAGGGCAGCAGAAAAGGGACAGGAAGAGAAGAGGGTAGGGGGGGTCCAATGTTTGTAACTTTTGGCAGCAATGCCTACATATGCAGGTGTGCATACGTATGAAAATAGGGGGAGCTTCAACAGCACTGCAAAAACTGCAAATCCCTTCTTTGCCAGTCCACGTTCACAGCTTGTTGAGTACAGACCAGAGGAGTGTGACGAAATTCAAGGTCAAGTTCTGGTAGCTGCTGCAGCACATGTATGTGCCAAATTCTCTTTTTCACAGCAAACTTTTTGATTTGTCATGCATGAAATGCACAAGTGATTTTACAGTAAGATGTATGCTACAATTAACAATTCTAGTTAGTCCAATTAACCCAAACGTCATCATACTTTAGGGTTTTTTACTGTTGGTAAATCTAAATAACAAAATGACTTCAGTTTTGGCTGAGAACCCTTTGGCAATAGCCAAAAATATGAATAGATGAACCGAAATTTTAAAAAGGAAGTTACAGTGCTTCTTTGGGGATTTTATGCCATGTATGGAAGCTTCATGTCATGTCACATGACTAAATGGACTTCAAATCAGCACTTCTTTAACCAAACATTTAATGGGCACTGAGTATGTTAAGATTCAGTATTGAGTCACACAGAGGTAGAGTGAGGTAGAGCGAGAGAGAGAGCCATGAAGAAAGAGAGCAAAGGAGGCAGAAAAGAGTGAGCTGTAACAACACACAGCTGAGGACTTCAGAGCATTACCAAACACCTTCCTTTATCATTCATATCTCCTCTTTTCTCTGCATCCTGTGTGCACTTTTCTCTCTATTCAACAGGCTCTTATTGTTTCTGTTCTGCTCCACCGCCACATTTCTCTGCTAATCATTGTGCCTCTTGCATCTCTTTTTCTTTTACATATTCCTAATTTCCCCCCCACTTTTAGCCTCATTTATGTCCCTTCTTCTCGCCTCTCTTTCCCATGCTTGCCTCATTTTTTTCTGTTTCAACCTCTCTCTCTTCATCCCACCATCCCCTGCAGCTCTCTGTCCTCTTCACTTCTGCACCCCCCCTCTTTTTTCCCCCCACTCTCTTGCGCTCGAATACCCCTCCCTTTGGACGTGCTGGGCGTGTGGTGGGGGTTAAGGCTGAAAGTTGAAGGTTACAGAGGTGAAGAGGACCCCTGCTGCTACGCCAGGGGACACAAATGTCGCCATGACAGATCCTGCACTGGTTAATCCACCCTCCCCTTCCCCACACACACACACACACACACACACACACACACACACACACCGACACCCACACACACCGACACCCACACCCACCTCCACCGACCAAAAACAATACAACAATTCATTTCTGAATACTGTCAACTGTGACGTACAGCATGCACACAAAAAAGCCTATTTGAGGTGCAAATGACATGCTCATTATTATTATTATTATTATTATTATCTCTGTTTAAATGTCATTATTTGGTTTGCAGGGCAGGGATTGTGGACAGCCATGAGTTCACAGTAAATGCATTACTGTCTGCACTCCCGTGGGATCCTTTTCAAAACACAGGCTGTGGATTTTACAAGTGCATTGTACGAATGTTTTGGGCTTGCTCACAAGGTCATAAAACATTTTCTGCATGCAACAGACAATGGTAGCTGTCAGTTACAATAAAAAATGACAAAGTTAGAGACAGGGAGGTCTGCAGAACACCACCAATGCCAAGCACATAAACCTACTGTACATTCAGCTAATAAAAACTACACAAAGCTACAGCCGTATACAGGGTAGAAATGCAGTGCCTTGTTCATTGGCACTTACGTCAGCCAACAGTTTGACAAATGTCAGTATGCAATAGTTGCATTGTAGCTTTTGATACCTTTTTAAGACTTATTAACCACTTTGTGCTTTTTCATACACCTGCCTACGCTGCCTGCTACCGGTTTGTCCATACATCTGTCATGCAAACCATGCTCTGTTAGGCCTGCCTGCATGATGCATTGCTTTGTTAGACATTCGCCTCTCTATCACCTAGCCCCAAAATAGGATTCAAAATGTGTTTATTGTATTTCCTACAGTTGACAAAAACTATAAAGAGCTGTTGCAAATAGTATAAAAGCAGTCCATTTGATGTGACACCAGTGGCAGCTAGAGTGACAAAAGGAAAACAACCTATAGCATATTTCTCCCTGGTGGAGTGTAAACAGATCCAGTGGGTGAGAATTGAATTGAAATCACCTATCCAGAGTTAGATTCCTCCATTCACACCCCAGGAAATGGAGGTGAGGCAAATGTGACGAAAAGCTCAAGGAGTGACCATTGCTCTCCGTTTGCAAAGTGCACGTGTGTCTTTGCACAAATGTGTACTGTACAAGTACATGCATGTTTACAGATAGATGGCAAGCTCACGAGTGAATATTTACTGTACGGTAGCATGTCCATTTATCTCTGCGGGCTTCAAGCGTGGCTGACCTCCAACAGTCACGATGGGGGCAACATGCAGGAAGCCCCTGAGCCGTGACACAGATCCTGGGAAGAGGGGGGTGGTGGTGGTAGAGATGGTGAAAAATCAATGTTTTGGCTATTCCTGAGACGCCTGTCTTTAAAAGTCAGAGGAGGAGAGTGAGCGAGGAGAAAGGAGGGTTAATAGGTGAAGGGTGCTGGGAACTGAGTGCGGGCCAACAGGGAAAGAGTGGGAGGAGGAAGGAGGAGGAAAAACGAGGTGAGGGAAGAAATGGATGGATTGCCTAAGAGTGGGAGGTAGAACTATGGCTCTCTACACTGACACCACATCCTTCCTACCTATTCAGGTGGATCATTATACGTGATGGGATTAAACAGAATAAATTAGCAAGAAACATGAGAGAGACTAGAAAGAAGCCTACCCCTTCATCACTTATTTCTTCTATTCTCTGCATAAATCTGTGTCTACTGGCACTTCCAAGTAGGCTAAAAATGAAAAACGCTGGCATCTTCATCTTGGCATAAATCTACGCTTCTTGGGATTTCCAAGTAGGCTAAAAAGAAGCTGTTGGCAGAGGATGTCATTCCTAATGCTGCCCTAATGCTGCTGGCTGGAAGGAAAAGTTGGCGCATAACATCAGTGTGTCAGAAACCTTGCGCTGCCCAGCCCTGCCAGTTATACAAGCCATGTTGTCATGAAACTAAAAAAAAGTAGAACCCAACTTACTTACTTTGAATGATATAAAGCTTCATAAAAAATATCCTTTGCAAACTACTGAGAAAAGATATGATAAATATGAAGTACACCCACAGTGCAGAGGCCTATATTTGGGTTTCTATAAAAGTACCTTAGCAGCTGGCTTTAAGACTAGAGTAAAACACAAAAAGACCTAACCCTAAATCCAGTGTGAATACACATTTAGATGAAAGCTTCTAGTTTATAATTCTCTATACTGTGTGAATCAAACACAGACTTAGAGCCCTCATGGCCATCCAAAAGGCATAAAAAAAATGCACTTTTTTCACCTTATTCCATGAACGACTGAATGTGTGTTGTGAGTGAATAGGGGGCCTGTTTGTTAAGAGAGGCCAAATCCCATATGGTGAACAGCAGCTCCTCTGGTGAGAAGAGAGGCTGTGAAAGCCACCGGCAGCCCCTCTCTTCCATCCGTGCTCCGGAGATGAAGGGATGTAGAGCCTGCCTCTTCTTGTTCCTCCTTTCTCTCGCTCCCTTTGCCTCCTCTCCTCCCTCTTTCTTGGCCAGGGGTTAAACTGCTGCACTCTAACCTCCTTGGCAGTGATTTCATTCACTCCGTTTCTCTCGCTTGCTCTCTCATCTATGAGAGAGATTTATTTCACAGTATGTAGTGGATTAGACCCCCCTCGTACGCCCTCGGACAAAAGCATTGTTTTAGCACTAGCCTGTTCGCTGTAACGGGAGGAAGCTACCGCTACTAAGCATCCACAATACGGCCATTGTGGACACAGGGCTGGAAGGACCCTGCCTCGGAGGCCGTCTAGACTTTGAGCCTGGGCCGATTGGAGAAACAGAGGGAGAAAATCCCATCAGGCAGTGGAGTGAAAGTTAACTAAGGTAACCTGCTGTGAACCTGATGAAGATGTCAAGCCAACATATGGTAAAAAATGTCTATTGTCAGAACAAGGAGCTTTCTTCCCTCTGAGGGAGGGTATGGTGAAGGAGGAGGAGACGAGGGGTGGCTAAAGAAGACTTGGGGGGGATAACTGGTGGTGGTCATCGTTTTACTTCTGGATCAGAAGCCTTATTCTGGCCCGGAGGAGGCCCAACCCCTACACTCACAATTAAAGGAGTAAGCAGATTAACTGGCATCTTTCAAAGGCCAGCAGAAAGAAAAACACACTCACAGACGTTTAAAACATTTCTTTCCCCTTTTGCCTGTCTCGGACTGCACACTGCAAATGGCATTACATTTCATGCTGATTTAGTGAGCAGAGGTTTTCAGAAAAGAAAAACTTCTTAAACGATGATATGGTCCTTAAGTTTACTTCTACTGATTGGTCACACTGTGTTGTTACAAATGAGGACTGGGCCACTGACAGAAATAGTGAAAGCCTGAAGCTAGTCAGGAACTACCTGGATTAAATTAGAACAGATTTGTGTTTGACATTAAAACTAGTATCTGGAATTTAACTGTGACAGAAAATGCTGATACAAAACACTCTAAAGGGTGTATCATTTCTTGTAAAAGGCACTAGCAAATACGTCATCACATTGGTCTAGATAAGGTCTGCAAATAGGTCTAAATTTGCAAAAGGAACGATACATTTTAATTCCAATGCTTGAAAATGTTAATAAAACAAAAGGAAAATAACCTATAAGGTAGAACCTCCTTTACCAGCCAAAAAGAATTCAATTGGTAGGCTTCAGATGTGAGAGATGCTGGCCTGGGGGATTTCTTAAGCCATTTCTACAGTTACATCTGAAAAAAGATAAACAACAGCCTCAGCCACTGGAAGGAGAAGAAAGAAAGAACTGCATGGAGATGATGTGACCCTATTAATGCCACATTAGTTGTTCCGTCTTCACAGAAAAATGATTCAGTGGGATGAGCTAAAAGAGAGAGAGAGAGAGAGAGAGAGAGAGAGAGAGAGAGAGAGAGAGAGAGAGAGAGAGAGAGAGAGAGAGACGGAAAGGGAGAAGTGAAAGCGATACTGTCTCCAGGCTAGTTGGGATGCAACCCAATTTCACAGCTTCACGAATGAGTGGCACAGCATATGGATGCAACCTTTGTGACAGCCTCTGTGTATCACCACATATCAGCGTTGATATTCCCAGTCAGATTCCATACTGGTCCAACATTATGTCAAACACCAGCTCCGCATGACTGCATCTTCAACACAGCACACAGACAGCATGTTTGTTGGGGCGGCATTAGCCTGGAAAAAACAAACCAGTATCTCCCTAGACAGAGTACTCGCCAACTCTCTTTACTGTACGATGTTTAGTTGCTGCAGAATATCAAAATCAAGTGCTTACATTAAAACAGTAATGTGCTCTAAAATCTGAGATATGACCCAGATCTTTAGTTCCAAATCGAAAGAAAAGAAAAAAAAAAAAAAAAAAAAAGGTGGGTAGGCTAGGCTGCAGAGTTCTGATTGCAACAGCACAGGTTAATTGTGACTATTCCATCTGTGGTTGTTGGCTGATTTGCTTAACCAACATTTCTTCACATAATAACGTACTTTTCTCCATATGGTCCAACCATCTGCCTTGGTCAAAAAACATCTATATAAGCACAGTAACGAACTAATGCGCATAAAAAGACATTAATATGTACCAAGAGTGTAACATACTTTACAAGGTAAATTAGCTTTAACTTCACTGCCAACTCTACGTGGCAACTCCCTCTCCATCCCATGGGCCCACCACCTGTGGGAGGAACCGTTGGGGTCGGGTGCGATGCCACATGGGTGGCAGTGAAGGTCAGGGGCCTCGACGGACCAGACCCGGGCGGCAGACGCTGGCTCTGGGGACGTGGAACGTCACCTCTCTGTGGGGGGAAGGAGCCGGAACTGGTGCGGGAGGTGGAGCGCTACCGGTTAGATCTGGGGGGCTTACCTCTACGCACAGTCTTGGTTCTGGAACCATACTCCTGGATAGGGGTGGACTCTTTTCTTCTCCGGAGTTGCCCAGGGTGTGAGGCGCCGGGCGGGTGTGGGATACTCACAAGCCCCGGCTGGCGCCCGCTGTGTTGGAGTTTACCCCGGTGGACGAGAGGGTCGCCTCCCTACGCCTGCGGGTTGTGGGGGGGAAAACTCTGACTGTTGTTTGTGCATATGCACCAAACAGGAGTTCGGAGTATTCAGCCTTCTTGGAGACCTTGACTGGAGTCCTGCATGGGGCTCCAGTGGGGACTCCATTGTTCTGCTGGGGGACTTCAACGCACACGTGGGCAATGATGGAGACACCTGGAGAGGCGTGATTGGGAGGAACGGCCTCCCTGATCTAAACCAGAGTGGGTGTTTGTTGTTGGACTTCTGTGCTAGTCATGGATTGTCTATAACGAACACCATGTTCGAACATAGGGATGCTCATAAGTGTACCTGGTACCAGAGCACCCTGGGGTCAAGGTCAATGATCGATTTCATAATCGTTTCATCTGATCTGAGGCCGTATGTTTTGGACACTCGGGTGAAGAGAGGGGCAGAGCTGTCAACCGATCACCATCTGGTGATGAGTTGGGTCAGAGGGTGGGGGGAAGACTCTGGACAGACCTGGTAAGCCCAAACGTGTAGTGCGGGTAAATTGGGAACGTCTGGAGGAGGCCCTGTCCAACAGACTTTCAACTCACACCTCCGGGCGGAGCTTTTCGTGCATCCCTGTGGAGGCTGGGGGCATTGAACCCGAGTGGACAATGTTCAAAGTTTCCATTGCTGAAGAAGCGGCGAGGAGCTGTGGTCTTAGGGTCTTAGGTGCCTCAAGGGGCGGTAACCCACGAACACCGTGGTGGACACCGGTGGTCAGGGAAGCCGTCCGACTGAAGAAGGAGTCTTTCCGGGATATGTTATCCCGGAGGACTCCGGAGGCAGTTGCAGGGTACCGAAGGGCCCGAAGGGCTGCAGCCTCTGCCGTGAAAGAGGCAAAGCAGCGGGTGTGGGAGAAGTTTGGAGAAGACATGGAGAAGGACTTTCGGTCGGCACCAAAGTGCTTCTGGAAAACTGTTCGCCACCTCAGGAGGGGAAGGGGAACCATCCAAGCTGTGTACAGTAAGGATGGGACACTGTTGACCTCAACTGAGGAGGTAATAGGGCGGTCGAAGGAGCTCTTTGAGGAACTCCTGAATCCGACTAATACGCCCTCTATGTTAGAGGCAGAGCTGGAGGATAATGGGGGATTGTCGTCGATTTCCCAGGCGGAAGTCACTGATGTAGTCAAACAACTACACAGTGGCAAAGCCCCGGGATTGATGAGATCCGTCCAGAAATGCTCAAGGCTCTGGGTGTGGAGGGGCTGTCCTGGTTGACACGCCTTTTCAACATTGCGTGGAAGTCTGGGGACGGTGCCAAAGGAGTGGCAGACTGGGGTGGTGGTTCCCCTTTAAAAAAGGGGGACCAGAGGGTGTGTGCCAATTATAGGGGTATCACACTTCTCAGCCTCCCTGGTAAAGTCTACTCCAAGGTGCTGGAAAGGAGGGTTCGGCCGATAGTCGAACCTCGGGTTGAGGAGGAACAATGCGGATTCCGTCCTGGTCGTGGAACAACGGACCAGCTCTTCACTCGCAAGGATCCTGGAGGGAGCCTGGGAGTATGCCCAACCGGTCTACATGTGTTTTGTGGATTTGGAGAAGGCGTATGACCGGGTCCCCGGGAGATACTGTGGGAGGTGCTGCGGGAGTATGGGGTGAGGGGTCTCTTCTCAGGGCCATCCAATCTCTGTACAACCAAAGCGAGAGCTGTGTCCGGGTTCTCGGTAGTAAGTCGGACTCGTTTCAGGTGAGGGTTGGCCTCCGCCAGGGCTGCGCTTTGTCACCAATCCTGTTTGTAGTATTTATGGACAGGATATCGAGGCGAGTCGGGGTGGGGAGGGGTTGCAGTTTGGTGGGCTGGGGATCTCATCGCTGCTCTTTGCAGATGATGTGGTCCTGATGGCATCATCGGCCTGCGACCTTCAGCACTCACTGGATCGGGTTCGCAACCGAGTGTGAAGCGGTTGGGATGAGGATCAGCACCTCTAAATCTGAGGCCATGGTTCTCAGCAGGAAACCGATGGAATGCCTTCTCCAGGTAGGGAATGAGTCCTTACCCCAAGTGAAGGAGTTCAAGTACCTTGGGGTTGTGTTCGCGAGTGAGGGGACAATGGAGCGGGAGATTGGTCGGAGAATCGGGCAGCGGGTGCGGTATTGCATTCAATCTATCGCACCGTTGTGACGAAAAGAGAGCTTAGCCAGAAGGCAAAGCTCTCGATCTACCGGTCAGTTTTCGTTCCTACCCTCACCTATGGTCATGAAGGCTGGGTCATGACCGAAAGAACGAGATCCAGGGTACAAGCGGCTGAAATGGGTTTCCAGGAGGGTGGCTGGCGTCTCCCTTAGAGATAGGGTGAGAAGCTCAGTCATCCGTGAGGAGCTCGGAGTAGAGCCGCTGCTCCTTTGCGTCGAAAGGAGCCAGTTGAGGTGGTTCGGGCATCTGGTAAGGATGCCCCCTGGGCGCCTCCCTAGGGAGGTGTTCCAGGCACGTCCAGCTGGGAGGAGGCCTCGGGGAAGACCCAGGACTAGGTGGAGGGATTATATCTCCAACCTGGCCTGGGAACGCCTCTCAGGATCCCCAGTCGGAGCTGGTTAATGTTGCTCGGGAAAGGGAAGTTTGGGGTCCCCTGCTGGAACTGCTCCCCCCGCGACCCGACACCGGATAAGCGGACGAAGATGGATGGATGGATTCACTGCCAACTAGGGCTGGGCAATATGGAGAAAATCAAATATCACAATATTTTTGACCAAATACCTCGATATCGATACCACAACAATACTATAGTGTTGACAATTGGTGCTTTCACAAAATATGAGATTATATGAGATTTTTGATAAATAATCACCAGTAATGTGGATATAATGAGTAAGTGGGTAAAGGCAAATAATAGAACAGTTACAACAGTCTGGTAAGTTCAGAAAATGACATCACTTTACTGTAATGCAGCCTTTAAAACCAGGAAAAGACAACACTTATGCCATATTACGATATGATAATATCCAAAATCTAAGACGATATCTAGTCTCATATCACAATATCGATATAATATCGATAAATTGCCCAGCTCTACTGCCAACTATGTTGACTTTTTTTTTTTTTTTTTGGTGTGGTCTCATGTGACAGAAACAGCAGCCGATAAGTATGACAAATTTTGGTTGATGAATTTACAACTTATAAAGTTTAAGAACGCTGGTGGTCAGGTTATTGTCACTCAATTACACGTGCTTAGGGGAGAGTTCCTTTTCTAGTCTTTGAGGTGGTGGTTGCAGCGATCAGAGAAAACACTTTGTGTAGCACAGCAGCTTCTTGAGGTGTGGAGAGGATCGATCTCAGTTAATGTCATATGGCACAGCACCCAGAGGCAGCTGTGTGGTGCTGATGACAGTGTAAAGCCTTGCCTTTGGCGGCTACATGCTTGGTGCTGCCGAGCTGCGATTTGAAGTTCACATGCAAAGGCTGACAGACAGACAGCTCTCAGTCAGCCAATCTTTCCACAGGGATGACAATACATCTGTTATCAAGCGCACAATAGAACAATAGTGCCTAATCCTTAACACATTCACAGGGGTCTCAATGCTCTGCAGGACTGATGGGCGAAATACTGACAGAAAAACACAGATAGAGAATCATAACTTCTAAGATTATCCGAGATGGCCATTTGGAGAAAAAGGGACCTTGCAGTCCAGAAAATGTAATCCAATATGTAATACATTATCATTCTTTTGCATTTCTACAGTATGATCTCTAGTTAAAGGAAGTCAGGGCTCCTATTAGACAATCTGACAAAATGTATAATAATGTATTTAAGTTTACATAAGCTAATTGGTTCATTTCACTTTGTGTGATCAGCATGCTTTCTGGGAATGTCATGGGAATCTGAAAAGTGGGCTCAGCCAACAAGTGACTCAGCAGACAGGACTAAGACATGTCAATAAAACTACAATCGCTTTCCCACACAAACCCGTGTTTGATGTGGGTCATTAAACACATGTTCTACCCGCATTGGACCCAATAATATCAGACTGTTGTCACAGCTTTAATCCTCGTCATCCACAGTCACACAGGACCCAGAACTGGAGTTCCAGAGATCACTGGGTACAATAGACGTAGGGCCTTATCTTGCACCGGGCGCAGCGCAAGGCCGACGCAGTTGTCAATTTCCCGTCCAGCGCCCGCGTCGTTTAAATAGCAAATGCACCTGCGCCCATCTTTGCGCTAATGAGCGTGCTGGTCTTACAGGGAGGTGTGTTCAGGTGAATTCTTGGTGTATTGCTATCTTGAGGCAGCAGGAAGTGATCGCGCCATTGACCAACAAAAGCCTGGTCTGAAGTCAATAGCGCAGCATTTCATTGTTATTTTAACAGCAAATTAGTCAAATGCGCCTAGGCTTGTGCACAGCGTGCGCACACTTTCCTATTTACACACACACACACAGGGGAGCGCAGCAGCACACAAACATGCAAAAGATTACAAATAAAAATATTACGGTGCAAATCCACCATCATAATAGCAATGTGCCAAGGTACAAACGCGCCTGGCATTCAAAGGGAATGGGAGAAGACATTCTGATTGGTTTATTGCATGTTACGCCCAAAACACACCTATGAATTAATGAAGACACTAAGTACCACCCTTTAGAACCATGAGCCCGGCGCACGGACCCTTTTTTCCACCGTCAAACTAGCAAAAGTGGATTTGGACACGCCCTAAACGCACCTGCGCCAAGCGTTTCACACTGTGCGCTTAGATCGTTAAAATAGGGCCCCTAGTGTGGATCAACGACATTTCCAGGATAATTGCCTCACAGCCTCATATCCGGCGCCGCCGGATGTCCCTCGCCTTCCGCTCCGTCTGTTGCCGTTCTCAAACTTTGAGCTAGCAAGCTACACAGTGAAAATGGCATGTTTTTAAGAAAAGTTGGATCGTGGAAGAAGGTAGGCCTGCTTGTTTTTTTTTTCGGGGAATGATTGTAAAGATTTACAAAGAATATGTTTACGGCATTTACAATCTAACTGGGAAGTTTTGGACCGATTGGCGGGATTGCTGTAGACTAAGTACACACTGCGATACACTGGTAAGAGCAAATTACGTTTAACCGTGTATACAGCTAATTTAAATAGTTCACGTTCCTGTATTGTGTGAACAGTTACCTTGGAACTCACTTCCCCACTCTATATGCAAATAAACACATACATCATTTCTGTTTGCATATAGGCTGGTTGTGTGTGTGTGTGTGTGTGTTGTTACGGTCTGTCTGTGTGCCGACATAAGGATGTCTTCTGACAGGCGGTGGGAGTCTCAGTGTGTTCAGCTTCTGTGGTTTGAAGTTTAGTATATTATATCTGCTTTATTTTATGTTACATGTTCGCCTAAAGGGGTTGTGTTAACGTTACTGCTGATGAAGACAACATTTCCTGATTTTGCAGTTTCGTAATAAAAGCATTTAAATAACGAGGCACTTTTATTGTAAAGCATTTTTAGGATGAAACGGTTACACAGCTGCTGCTTTTACCACTCAGTTTGCCAGCTTTCTCCAGAGATAACAAAGCGCTGTGTAGCTCTGGCAACGCGAGACTAATAAATAACAAAAGGAGACAACGTAAAAGCAGGAATGTCTGTAGGAAAATCCTACATATTGGTAAATTGAGTAGGTGGTCGTTGGTCTGATTAGTTGAAGGACTATCCAACTGCGTACAGTGTCATTTGAACTATGCCCGTTGATCACGCGTCTTGTGCAGTAGAAAATACAGAGCAGACTCCCCAGACTAATGTTCAATTTTAAAAGATTGAGCTTGGTCTGGTGATAGCCAGACTAGCCCAGACCACCTCCGAATGTGGTTTTAGTGATCGGATCTCAATGCGTCCTCAATGCATCCTGAGAGTGTTTTCACCTGTACTTAGAGCGGTCCACTTGTGAGCCGATCGCTCAGATCGGATTTTACTACCAGGTGAAAATATGGTATAAAATTCCATACAAAAGTCTGGGGTCTAAGGAGAAAGGAGTTCATATCCTGTGCCTTAGAGGCAAATTTGTGATTTTAGGCAATATAAATAAAACTGACTTAATTTGAAAGCCGAGCAGCAGCATATCAGTTCAGCCCTGGTCAGAAGCAGGTCCTGAGGCCCCGTTGGACAAAGCATGTTAGCCTATTTACTCTGACCATAAGCTTAGACCATAACCAGTTCCAATGGAGTGAGACAATCAGAAATGATTCCACATTCAGGAAATACACTCAACAATAGCAGTCACTGTGCAGGTTTGGAAGGTACTATGAAATACTGATGGTGAGGAAAGCATAAGTGTGTGTGTGTGTGTGTGTGTGTGTGTGTGTGTGTGTGTGTGTGTGTGTGTGTGTGTGTGTGTGTGTGTGTGTGTGTGTGTGTGTGTGCGTGTCTATATGAAAACAAAGATCTTGTGGATGAATTATATGATTTGCAATGATAAATGGTCTCAGACATTTACAGAGCCATCAAGATTGACCTATATTTTCGGTCTTGAAATATAGGCCAGAACCCAAATTAAGGGCCAGTAGGGCTACTACATGCATGTAAACGCCATTATCTTCACAGTAATTGTGTGGTGTTAGGCAACATAGAAGCAGTCTTGAACGGAGAGACATAGCCTCAGGGCGTAGCTGTTGACATGTAAATAGTGGGGATAGAAGCTGAAATGACAGCACAGACAGTAGGCTTGTACAACTAGTTCTGCTTGACTTGGGTTTGGCCTTGGCCACAAAAATTAAGGTCTAAAGGACAACAGTCTAGATGTCAGGATACCAGTACTCATATCATGTCAATAAGTAGGTTGATTTCCTTAATTGCCGGGGAAAATACATTTCTGTCTTTTACATCATTTACCTTTTAGATCATTTTACATCAGTCTACATGGCAGCAGCCCTGTAAGACCACAAACAACCTGAGATTACATCCTTTGTTACAATCTCTGCCTTTATTTGCTTTTGCTGTTCGTCTAAAAGTGGGGTTTAAAGAAGGCTGGATATCCTTAAGTCTCTCCTGCAAAATAAATACTCATCATTTTACATACTAAATATACAATACATTTAAGTTATAGTTATGACAGTCAGAATCCTTTATGAGAAAAGCTTTATTAGCCTCTTCTCACTGCACACGACAAGAGAAGTGGGCAGGTTGGTGTAGTCATGAGAAGGGAGTCATCCCCAAATCCTGTTAAAATCCTGTCATAAAATCTGCTCAATATGACAGTCACAAAAATCAACACATTTTAAGCACAGCTTTTTTTTGGGGGGGGAAATCCAATTTGGCAGACTAGGGACAGATTAACATCACTAAAGCTACATTAAAGCAGGAGCTGCACTAATCCTGTTCATTTGTGGGCTAAACTAGGCCACATTGGTATTACATCAATAAGAACCAGCCAATCATTGTTCTTTGACTCACAATATTTTGTGTGTGTGTGTGTGTGTGTGTGTGTGTGTGTGTGTGTGTGTGTGTGTGTGTGTGTGTGTGTGTGTGTGTGTGTGTGTGTGTGTGTGTGTGTGTGTGTGTGTGTACATGGTTGTGCCATCTGCTGTGCTGAACATGTACTCCTGGCCATCTATTGTCATCCTTTGACAGGATACATGTGAATGAGAGCTTAGCTTCAAGAGTGGTTTTTGGAAGCTGAATTCTGCCGGACAGTATCCTAGCCTTTGCTTTGCATGCTTTTTATTTTTAAAACACATAAAATTCCCACAGCTCCCTGGAGCATAAGTTACGAGTGGTCACAAGGGAATAAATGAATCTGCCTTCACACAAAGATGCATAGCACACAGACACAGACACAATCAAACAAAACACAAGCCACCAACAACAATGCTGTGAGGCTGCAAGTGGGGGTGACGTGATGAAACTCTTCTGCATTAATCAAAATCATCTCATTGTAAATCATTGATCGGGTCCCTACTTTTCCCCACTTTTTCGCCGTGGAAAGGGGAAGTCTAAAAATAGCCTGTGAGCGTCAGTGTGCCTAGAAGTCTTTCCATGTTCTCCCAGTCTGGCAGCATTAGTGAATTCAGATGAGCCTCCTGCAGCTCTCACAGCCTCTGTGTCTCTTTCTCATGCACACTTACACACATCCATGCAGCCGTGCACATGCATATACAGCTATAAATGCACAACACACACACTATTCACTTAAACATGTGCCTTCTATCACACACAAAACACAGTTTGCCCCTGGAGTTTCAGTACTGTGTCAGTGAATGGGAAAACTCAGCCAGCAACCCCATCAGTATATCACCTCTCAGTTTATAGACTACTGCCATCAGCATATCCACCGACCGCTTCATCATCTCTCCCCATCTCGCTCCCTTCCTCCCTGCCCCACCCCATCTCATTTTGCCCCAGTTCTTCATGCTCTGGCCAATAATGCTCTCTGTGCTCTGAAGAAACAACCATGAAGTCCACTCACAGCTGTCCTGCTGGTGGTGGATGCATGCATGTGTAACCAAAACATGAATGTAGCGAGGTCACACGGTACTAGGGCTGGGCGATATGGACAAAATCAAATATCACAATATTTTTTACCAAATACATCAATATCGATACCGCAACGATATCCAAAATCTAAGACGATATCTAGTCTCATATCACGATATCGATATAATCGAAATATTGCCCAGCTCTACACGGTACCACCTGAAAACTCCCTAGTGACTTGTTCCCTCTCTCCATCCCTGTTGGGCTTTTCAGTCCCTGTCATAGCGAGTGATAATCAGAAAGGATTGCACCTTGATTGTGAAAATAACGTGTGACCACAAAGACAAAGGTCCTATAATATGTGAGAAGAACAGGTAGAGACAGGACATACAAAGTGTGTGTAAAATGTCTGAAAAAGGCAGCTGCTCCTGGACAGAATGAATGAACAGAGAATAACAGTGAGTTTTGTGTCCACACAAACAGAGCCCTCTCCATCATACCCTGCTGCCAGACCAACTAAATCAGATTAACAAGTGCACATTTATTGCATTACTTTTTGCAGGCAATCTTGAATTTTCCTACATTTAAATCATATACCTAATATTTGTAGGTTATCATTAAAGCCAACGATATATAAACCTAAAATATTGAGATTGCAAAAAAATGTCATTGGTGGCCTTATCTGGGTAACAACTCCGATGGCGTGTGTCTGCACCGGCAAAAAGCTAACTCAAACAATGATGAGTTATATATTTTTAGTCTGAGCTTCACCATATAATCTGAAACAGAACAAGCCGGGGTGAAATGTGAGGACAGCACTTGCTTCTCTTTTAAATAAGAAAAGAGCTGGAACTAAACCCAGTAAGCAGCAGGCCACCACACAGTTACTGAATGGATGAGTGACTGCGAGCAGGGAGCTACAAATGACCCCAGACACGAACAAAAGAACAAGGCTGTAGAGCACTGAGAAAAGCAGCAACACTAGCCGGCCAACTTTGTCATCTGGATAGCCAAAATGGAAATACAAGTCTTATGTCATAACTTACTGTGTAGTATGCAGGGTAATCTGGGATGAAAAACATTGCATTTGAGGGCGAATCCATCTCGGAAACTGAATTCACATTGCTAATCAAATCTAACAACAGCCTAGTCTGGATTTGTGAACATGTAACTATTCCAAAAATGTCAACCAAATTTCAAATGAACTGTCAATGACGCAGATCCAGGTTTTTGCTCTCAATGACACACTTTCCTTTTCTTTCAGTAATGTAAAAAGCACCCACACATATTTATGTCGCTTTTTTTTTTCAGTTAGAAGTCACATAAAATTACAGTCATTTCAATTACTAGCCTGAGCTGGTCTGATGCAATTGAAACACCTTTTTAAATGTGGTTCTGATCTTCAGTCAGGTAATGCAGTTTTACTTATGGTCATGTGCTGCACAACAATAGCGGGCGATTTGGACACAAATGTCCATCAAATGTCTAAAGTCTCAGTAAGTCAAAAGAAAAAGGGCATCAGCAGACAAACAACACTCCAAATATCCACAAACGGCCACCCTGAATGCAGACTAAAAAACGAGGTTAGGCTACTAAAATTTGGACTGTGGGTCAGATATGATCCTATAGACACTCAGAGGACATAGAGTGACTACCATACCATAGCAGGGAAGGTAAGAGACTTCCTCAATTGGCTTCAGAGGAAACCGATAAAAGACAAGAAAGACTTGGATGAGATCTGATTCTGTGTAAAAGAGCCAATTTAGCAAAGTCATATGGGTGAGACAAAAGGGAAAGGCAGAAGCATTGTGACATAAACAAAGTGTGAGACCCCGGGATCCTCTCAGGAGTGTGAGTGTAGGAGTGTGGCCTCTCTAATGACCAATCAACACCCTCCTTGCTGCCATGGCATCTGTTAGTACTCCGTGAACTCAACACGCTGCTGGAATCCAATCAGACCGCAGAACCGACAAAGCTTAGGGTCAAGGAGCAATTCTGACATTTTGCAGAATGTCAACGTTCAACCTTTTCTAAAAGTTCTACTACACAGGAGTTTTGCTCTACGAATATGAAGGGTGAAAATGGGAAGGGGTGAAAGCCATAGGAAAAAAAAAAAAAAAAAAGTACCATCATAGTGCTGCTTTAGGAGGCTACAGCAGAGAAGGAAACAGAATGATAACTAACTAGCGAACAGGTGACATTGTGAGACCTCCGGGTCCCAACGAAAAATGTTCTTAGGCTACAGAACAAAAGTATCTTTTCATAGTTTGACAAAGTGAAGCTATAAGCCCATATGAATCAAAGAGCATACTGTGTCTACTCTATCCTATAGCTCTCTGGTTCTCATACCTATATCTTGAGATCTTGAAGCAGACACAAACTTGTCACTTACCTCAGACATAAAAAAAAGACATATCCTCAATTCTAAAGAACGGGCAGGCGCAAACTTGAGATGGAAACAAGTTAACAGTGCTTTCACCCATCTTCTAAGGCTAGAGGGTGTCATATGTTGTACAGACTGTAAAGAATGTCAGTCTATCATAAGGCATGAAAAAACATTCACAATCAGACAATGTAGAGCTTCCAATTTTTCTGACTGAGGGAAGAATGCAGAAAAAGATAACTTAAGTGTACACAAAAAGATGCAAAGCAAACCACACAGAAGAACCAGGGCCAGGTTTTAAACCCAAGACCATAGTCATGAGGCATCAGTGCTAATCAAACTGCACTTATTGAGGTTTTTTTTTGTAGAACAGTAAATCGTTCCCTGAATTGCAGCGTGAGTGTTGCAGTAAAATTGATACGTTGATCTATTAAGTTTATTGCTTTGTTACTAGGAACAATCTGGCTGGAAGGATTGGGTGAGGACAGGTAGCATCTGTCCCCACCTACTGCCTTGGCAGCATTAGCGTCATCTGCTAGCTTTGGCAGCATCTTGGAAGCACATCAATATGGCTTTATGTAGCCAGGGCCGCTAGTAGCTAGCATGCCAGTCACGCTCTCAGGCAACGCTTGCTCACAGCCTGAGCATCCACAGAGCACTGAGCCAACAGAGCTAAGCGGAACTGAGCTCAGGCTGAAAAGGGAGGCCAGGTCTCCATGGACCTGCATGAGGAAAAAGGGCCAGTGTCTGTCATCTATCCACACATCCATGGTTAGAAGAGTGGGGCCAAGTCCAAATATGAACACTGCCACCGTTGTAGCTGTGAGCACTATTTTCTTGTTCCCCCCCCCCATCAACACTTCTGTTGAGGAATGTTGATGCTCTCAACAAATCTCCGTATTGCTGTATTATAATCAAATCTGTAAGGAGATGGACTTTTCTGTTTATACCTGCACCACTGATGTTATGTTGTTACCACAAGTGTTTGCCAAAAGACGGTAAAACCTACCCATGGGAGTAATAATTGGGACGTTGTCCAACATCACAGAACTTCAGTAAGCTTATGAGACACTGCTAACAGCAGTGTACTTACTAGTCAAATCTGTACAGGGTGAGCATTTCAGTTTAGAGTTTATTTTAGTAGAACTGATTTTTAGATTGGACCATTGTCAGGTTTTTATTACTGGAAATGCTAAGTGACTAAATGTGATGAATTGGCAACTTTACCTTTGAACTATCTTAAGCAATGCTTAGTTATGAGAGATGCACATTTTAAGCAACTTCAGTAAAGGTGCCCTGTAGAGTTTTCCTGTGAACAACTTTAAATTAAGTGTTACTCACCAAAACTAGTTGTGTGTATGCTTGAGGTATAACGAATGTGTCAAGTGCATTTCTTTCCTCTTAAACATTTGCAAAGCACAATTCGTATTTATTTATAGTATTTTAAATCCAGCAATGTTGACATCTAGGTGTATTAGCTTCAGTCTTCTTCCTCGCTGCCTTTGCTGGCATACTGCAGCATATCTTGTCATGTTAGCGCCACCTGTTGATCAGTGCAATAGTGTGGCATCATTCGTAGAACTGTGAAACACGTCACCCGCGTGTGCAAGTAATAAATAAAACTACTAAACCAATAGAAACTTCTAGAAAAACTCCACAGCGCAACTAGAAGCTCAAACTTTAAATCAATCGTCCTCCATAATAATGATCAATAATTTATTTCAACACTGCATGTTAACAAGTAAATCTTAGTATTTTAAATTTGCAATTAATTGTGATTGATCACAGCACATGACTGTAATAAACTTGATTACATTTTTTAATTGATAGACAGCCCTAATAATTATTAATAAAAATGTATTAATCCTTAAAGGCTTATAAAACACAAAATTGTATGTTATTTGCACAACATTGGCTTTTGTTGCAGCACAACCTTTCTAAATATTTGAATAAGCACAAGTTAAAGATCAATTTAAAAAAGCATCACAATGTTACTCAAAACTGCCACTCCCGCTCTGTTTCTCATTATTCAGTAAATAGCCACACAATCAAACATAATAATTCTGCACAACTTGTGTATTGTTCTGGAGGACATTAATAACACTATTTGCAGAGCACTTTAAACAAGGCCTAAGCCATTCTTTAGACAACAAAAAATGGCCTGTACTTTACAAATCCCTATATACAATAGAAATTTGCATATCTACATGGTCAGGGATTAAATGTGTGCTGCTTAGTGTAACTCAACTTGTAGAATAGATTTTGCACAAGGTTAAAAGAGGAAGCAGCAGCCACAGTGAACTGACAGCAGGGTTTCTCACGCTGGCCCCGCCCGCGAGTTCCCACTCGGCCCATAGACTTTACATTGTGGTGACGTCACGATTGTTTTTGTTTCTTTTCTCAGATTGAGGGAAGTCTTTCAAATATAAAAACTACATGGAATAAAAAGTCAGAATAGAGTCATTACCAAGCTTGTTTGCAGTTTGAGGTGTCCTGGCAACAGTTTTACAGACGTCTCTTTTATAATGGTGGCACATGGGGAAAATCCTTTCCGAGTCACAGGGGGATTTTTCATTGCAATACCGCGAGTGGCCACTGGACAAAATCAGCAGAAAGGCTGAGCCCTGTTCCTGGGGGGGCTAGACCGTATGCAAAGTCAGCATAGCTCCAGCCAATGAAACCATCCCCACAGATGGAACTGGTTTCCCGTGCCAATTTTGCTCCTTGCCAGTTGATATAGTTTTGAGTTAAAATCTTACAGTGATTAATTACTTTTATTTATATATATATATATATATATATATATATATATATATATATATATATATATATATATATATATATATATATATATATATATATTTATTTATTAACATTAATATTAACAATTCAGTACGCTTGTGTGGGCTTAAGAGAGCATGTCATATAGAGAAATATTAAGTTGTGAATTATGCTTTGCACAGTTCAAATGCCAAAATGTTGTAATGTAACTCAACAATCAATCTATTCTGAGACTGTCAGTTTAAAAGGGTCACGTGAAACGTCTTAATAAAAAACAGGCTTATTGCAGGCTTGTCTGCAAACATGTGGGTGTTATCTGTACACATATCACTGACTACAGAAGGTGTGAAACCCACTTAACACAGGAAGTTGAGGGATAGATGTACTGACCTTCTATAAAAGGGTTAAGCTATATGTCTATTAACAAAGGGGACTACGCTCCACACTACACTACAATGGTATCATGTAATGCCACTGCACATAGATCTAGTTTCAGACCTGCAGGACCAGGATGTGGTACGAGTGGGGAAACTGCTGCGGCTCATTCAAAGAGGGCACCCTTTCAGACACTTTTAAGCATGGTATTACAAATCGCATCGCTGGTACAGGGAGTATATAACTAAAATGCAGCCAAAGTCAATCTAAAATTAAACTTGTATTCCCTAAACTGTGAGGAGGAGATATGAGAAATATGAGCAAGCTGAAACCTTACACCACTTCTCCAAATGCTCAAATGTTCTTCGCCATGTTGCTATGACAATTTAATTATAGTCTATCATGGTTGCACTATTGTTTGTTTGCCTCTGTGAGTTAGTGGGAAGATAATGTGTGAATGTGAAGTGGTGCTTTTTGGCAAAGTACCTAATGTTTGGCTGTAGGAGAAACCGCTCTAGTCTGTGGTGAGTGACTGTGGAGGTTTCATAGCTGGCTAAAGCTGTTCTGTTATGACTCATAGCATTAACCCTTTCAGCTCGTGATAAACGTAAGAAACACAGAATTGAGACAAATGCATGACAGGTCAAATTTGACAGCTTAATGCATGTGTACATATATAATATTCACACACAATCGCTCAATTCAGGCCTAGTACAATGATAGCACAGTTTTAGCATTCAAGAAGTATTTCATACAGATAGCAGATAAAGCAAAGTTAAAGAAAGGGAAATTGATCAGATTCAGAGAGAAGTGAGTCATTCCTCAAATGGTTTATCTGAAACTACTCTTTTAAAAATCCACCACTACCTTAAGCCTCTGCTGGCAGACAGTATCCATCTACATCATGACAACATCCTCAATAGGGACATTCTTATATCCAATCAGGAATTAGCACAGAGAGGCAGCGGGAGAGCACTTCAGTCAAATGACTGAGCAGAATGCGTACATTCAATATGACCTGAGTGGTGTTCAAAATTGCTCTGTAGCTGTGCTCCAGGGAGCAGGAGCCCGGATATGAGCCTGACCCTGGATCATACCTGGGGGAAGTCGGTTATTACAGTGCAGGCCGGTGGTTTATGAGTTTGGTTCAAAATCCAATATCAGATCTACATCCAAGGACAAGTTTCAGTCAACTCTGGTCAGCTCAGCAGCTGCACAACCCAACCGTCCACATAACACCTCTTTAACGTCAAAAATGAGCGGGCAAAATAAGACAGCTGGTGTAATGTGCAGCAAAAATGTTTTTACACGATATTTGACTTATGGGTGACACTGGATATTGATGTGAAATATAGGTTACTTTATTTCCCATATTCATAAAGGTAGAATATAGTGTTGTTCTTCATTGGCCACAGTCATTTCCCGGACTAGTCTGAACACTTTTTGTCCTGGCCACCACTGCTGGAATGTTTGACCACTGCAAAAAGCAGAACAGTAAATGCAGCTTGCTGACCCAAGCATGATCTTTGTGGGGTCACGGTTACAAGAGAAATGCCTGCACTGGTTAACTTATGGTCCAGCTTAATAAAAGAATAGTGCAGACTGGAAAATCAGTCAAATAAATGAAGAAAGAACACTAATAAAGATCTAAAAGCAGCTAACATCTGACAATTTTACAGCTAAACTCAGTGTTGACCTGTTCTAGTCCTTAGGATCTTGACAAAGTCAACTCTGGAGCACAGAATATAACACCACAGACATAATGATAGCTCTCATTGTGCAAGACTGGACTCAGTCATGCTGTGTAGTTCTGTAACGCTCGCTGTCTGACTTTTAAGCAAAAACACTGCTGCCAACGTTACATGACATCTTGGCTGTACAGCCTTACAATTACTGTAGTTACAGTCATTTTAACAAAACACATGGCTTACAAAACATACAACTGGCAAACACACAAAAACATCTTTATTAAGATGGATTTTAAGGCCACAACTACCAACTATTTTCATTGTTGAATACTTTTTTTTTTTTTTTTTTTTTTTTTTTTTTAAATGTATTATGAATCAATTAATTGTTTGGTAAGAAATTTAACAGAAATATAAAAGCGAGGAAATTGACATTTTTGAGAAGCTGGAAACAAAGAATGTTTGACATTGTTGTTTGATAAATGACTTACGGTTAATAAATGACCATAACCTTTCTGACGATTTAAAATGTATATGCTCTATAGGTCTGCCACTAACAAGTATTTTCATTATAGATTAATCTGCCAATTACTTTCTCTACTAATAAATTAATCTTTTGGTCTATAGAAAATGTAAAAATGATCATCACACTTTATAGAGCCCAAGGCGATGTTTTCAAATATCTTGTTTTGTCCAAACAACAGTCCAAAACCTAAAGATATTTAATTTACATTGAAACAATGATGGAATCAGGTTATTTTGGGTATGTTTGGTTCTTGATGTAAAGCACTTTGGATACCTGCTGGTTGCTGTAAAGTGCTGTATAAATAAATTGTTAATTGATTGATTGATTGATGTTTATAAAATGACTTTGATGATAGTGGAAATAATCAATGAATCGACTAATTGTTTCAACTCAACCTCTATTAATTATGCATGCTGTTTAAATGTTCAGAAACGTTTTCCTTTTACTTGTCTACACAAAGCAACTGACAGACACATTATTAATGGAAATCATGACATCACCTACCCTCATTTTCAGATGTTGGACATGCCACCTGTACAACCAGATCAAAAGTTCTTTCTGGATTCTCCCTGTAAAAAACAAAACACTGTTTACTCAGGGGAGATAAGGGGCCGCTATAAGGCTAATGCACACAATCATGGGCAACAAGTGTGTATTCAGCATTAACACACACATAGCAACTGTGTTGAATTCCATTACACGTACAGGAGTATAATATCAATACAGTGGACCTGCCCTACTTTACGTCAGTCACACTGTCAATAGCGGCCAATAGCCGACAATGTCAATAACAGCATATTAGCTGGTAGTGCATTATGTGAGAATGAGAAGCTTTCTTATCTCTGACAACATATCGGGACAAACTTGGGTCACAGGACCTGGGTCGCTCTGTCTACATCGTGTCCATATAAACCTATTTAACGCTGTCTGCTTGGCTAGCGGAGCTGCTAATTGGTGGTCAGCTAGCAGACAGAGCAACAGACTGACCCACATGCTGTCGAGCCAGCTGGCCTGGCGGTTAAAGCTACTGCTGGAGGTGGCTCAAATTACGGCCAAACATTCCTTAGTATTTCACGTTTAGCTCCGAGTTAACGTTACGTGCCACACGATAGCCGTTAGCTCGGCAGCTCTATATCAAGAAGCGACATAGAGGAGGAGGGGGGGAGAGAGAGAGACACTACACTCAGGGTCTTACTTTATTCTGCAGTCCATGGTTTAGCTACCACATCGCGACAACTCCGTGCTGTCGGCGGCTCTGCTCTGGCTCTGGCTCTGCTTGGCTGTCCGAGAATATGTCCACCTTGTCCTTCCTCAGTCTAAACCGTCACTTCTTCTGCCTCATCTGATACCGGTCGAAAGCTGCCGCGACCGCATGCTTGGAGGTGGGTTAGTGTAGTAGTTTGTGCCGTCCTTCTGCGGTTTAATGTAGCCTGAACCCCCCCCCCAGTTCAGCACCACGGCGTTTATTTCCCACAACAAACACCACTCCAGGAAGTGCTGTCAAAGATTTGGTGACGTCAGCGCGTCAGATGAGCACCTTGCTACTGCTTCTGCCTGCAAGCATCTCTCTTCCACCTAAAATGAGTAACACAGCAGACCTGAGCCCTGTGATTCATGCTTCTGATAAAAAAAATACGTGTTTCCCTATGAGACTGCATTATTAGTTCAGTAATTGTAGCAGCCGTAGCCTTCAGCAGTGGCTCCCAAAGTGGGATCCTGGGGACCATCAGGGTCCTTGAGAGGGCTTCCAAAATAAAAGGTAGTTGAGACTAGCCTAATAGATTTTTTGGCCACTTGAGGGCTGACGAACAACCTACAAATTATAACACTACATATGAACGCTACCTGACAAATGTAAGTTCAATATTCACTCTCTTTTTAGTACCGTGTTGATCTCCACCAACTCATAAGGGAAATATCTGGCTAAATGCTCCACAATGTTCACCAGCTAGCTGCAAACTTTGTCTGTCTGCTGTTTACTGCTGGGCAGGTTTTAACAGTTTTAGGCCAAATTAATGTTTCAGGCCATTAAAACCATGAGCTCAACTGACACTGAGCTGAATGAAACAAAAATGATCCTTAAACTTGGAACTGCAGAGTTGGTTGGTAGCCTAATTCTCACCTTTCACGTGAAACATAATAATTTGACAATCCATTGTCAGAATAAAAAATATAAATTTCCACAGGAATGAGTACAGTGAGTGACAACATTTATATGAAATTCAGCACATCAATATTGATGAAATCTCTTTACCAGTTTACCAACTGGGCAAAGCAAGCAACTACTCTGGTTCACTGTGAGGTATCTGGTTTTGGGAAAGCTTGTTTAAAAACAAAAATGTTAGGGAATTTGCAACGTTAAAGTACTATATAGATTAAGGTGGGTCTTGCATCATCACCCTCTTTTAGAGGACCCCTGTGAAGTGGGTCACTTGCGTGACAACAAGCATAGCACTTGTGGAAACGCTTGGTCAGGTGCCTTTGGCGTTGTTATTGAAGCTAAAAGTCTCCTTTAGCGTCATATTTCTAGACGTGCTTTATCTAAACGGGCTTGGTCGGGACTATTGGCGTCACTTTTTACGCAGTTAGGTTAAAGGTGCTGTAGGTAGGATTGCAAAGTTTCCAGGACTTGGCCAAACATTTTTAACATCAGCAACTTCTCAGTCCCTCCCCCGTTTCTGCTTAATCCCAAAACTGTCTCCTAAGCCCCTCCCCCCACTAGAGAGAATGAATGTGTGTGCATCAGCAGTCATTCACACAGAGTTAGACACCCACCCCTGGCCCTGATTGGTGCATCTGAACAGGGAGCCCAGGGAGCCATCTTCAAACGCCCTGTAGCTGCTGCTCTCCGCGGTGCGTTCTACACACACGCTGAAGGGTGCTTTTTGCGTCGTATCTGACGCAGACAGACGCTGCCCAAACGCCCGTACTTTACGAGTTCGGAGTGAGAACGGGTTGTGGAAACAGTGTTTTCCCCTCATAGTTCTCAAGTTGTGTATAAAGCAAGCCCAAGGATTCGAGAAGCTGTCGGCTTGATTTGTGTGGGCAAAGTGAAAGAATACTGTTTTGCCCCCCCCCAACAGCTTCAGTGGAGCTGCTCAGCAACCAACAGATCAGACTGTGGTGGACAGTAGACTGGTGAAGACTGGCATGATTACTTGACTTTATCCTGCATAATTATAGTGTTCCATTCGTAAAATGCTACTTACAGTAACCATGTTAGATGACAGTACATGCATGCATGAAATAAATGCTGAAGTTGCAAAACATAACGCAATTACACAACCTTTTTATGAGAAACTGCAGGTGTCATACACACAAACCATGTATAGAATCAGCCTATACTGTATATAACTATTAGAATCTGCTTCAGGACTGCACATTTAACATATTGCTCACGAGTCAGCTGAGTCACTTACCTCTTAAAGGGGAAATCCACCCTAAAATAAAATTATTTCTATAATTGTGTACACCTCTGGGATTTCGTTTGAGAATTTAAATGAAATAACTCCTTGTTTCATTGGTGCATATCTTGATTCGTAGCTGTAAACTTTATTAAATTAAAACTCATTTTGGTATAATCAATCTCAAACAGAACTTACATGAGTCCACAGGGTCAGTAACACATTCATTGTCAGTAGACCAGCTCCCTAAAGTGATGACATAGTCAATTAGTATCATGATGCTCTATGATTTTCTTTTTTAAGGGAATATTTGTCATTTTATAGATGTATTTTTATAAATCACTGATATGCAGTGCCATGCAAATTCTGTTTTAGGGTGGACTTTCATTTTATTGCTTGCATGTTTATGCAATATTTGTCCCATGGTAAATTGAAACCAATGGCTTAGATGTACTTCTCTCTCCTCTCCAGAGAGTCTGCGTGGATCAGAGCCAGATTTCTTCAGACTGACTGGAAGGTAATTAAGTGGCAGCAGACTGGTGCATGCTGTTTCAGGCATCCGTATGAAATGATAATGGCAGGGCTGCTGCCTTAACGTTAAAAAAAATATATGACACACATAGACAGAAAGAGACACGTACATAAAGCTCTTTAGAGTCTTTGGCACTGGGAACCAGTGAGGTTTCACATTTTAGAGCACAGTGAACAGTAACCAGTCCCAGATTATATTAAGATAACCTAACATTGAAAAAAGGACAATACAGTGTCCCACTGTTGCTTTTTTGAGGACTTGACAATATATTTCAGAATGGCTTCAAATATTTGACCTAGTTGAGGTGCAAATGATTTATCTTGTTAAATTAAAATGTCACTCTATAAGATATAGAAAATATATAGAGCTCCCTGTGTTTTTTTTTATTTGTAAAAAATGCAGTCTAGCCTAAATGTAGAAGAGAAGAGTGCAGTAGAGTTCATGCATAATATTGCATTCATGGGGCGGCCTGGGTTCAAATCCAACCCGGTGCCTTTTGCTGCATGTCATTCCCTCTCTCTCCCCCATTTCCTGTCTCTCTTCAGCTGTTCTAAATAAAAGAAGTCCTAAAAAAATATCTTTAAAATAATAATAATAATATTGCATTCATTCCCAGGGTCTATTGCATTGTAGCCTACATCTGTGAAAACATATCACATTTTCATGTTGTTTTTGCGGTATTGCATATTTAAGATACAGTATATTTACCAGTGATGTGTAATTTGTCTGAGGGTAAATTGACCCCACAGTGTCTGTCAAAAGACACTTGTCAGGTTGCATTACCCAGAATTCTGTTGTAGACACATCATAAGAGGTGGCTTGCAGCGCTGGATAACCTTGAAAGGACTCATTAATGTCTACTAATCAACCTTGCAGTGCTTTGTCCAAGTCACTGTATTACTTTAATATTATGGGAACGTGTCTTTGTTTGCACTGCAGTGTGTCATTGCAGCCATTGAGAGCAACGCTAGGAAGATATTGGTATATTGTAGGTTTACCTGCTTTTGTTTTATTTGGCCACATTTACAATGACACAATTATATGAATGTTAAAATGACATGCATCTTGTACATCATGGTCAGAGCTGCATAAAGGGTTCAAATATAGTAGAAAATGATAACAGTCTGGAAACACAAAGTAAAACGATAAAGACAATCCATATAAGCAACGATACCAGTGAAAAGCTCAATGTCATAGACCTGTACATGTTATTACTACACATGTTAAAGGGCCACACAACAAATGAAACCACCTTGCTTGGCTGGATACCTAGTTCAGTGGTGGAAAGTAACAAAGTACATTTACTCATGTATTTAGAGGTACTTGTACATTACATTACAGTATTTTCATTTTCTGCTACTTTATATTTCTACTCCACTAGAATTCAGAGGCAAATATTGTACTTTTTACTCCACTATGTTCATTTGATGACTTTAGTTACTTAATACATTATTCTGAAATGGGCCATTCTGAGCCATACTTTTACTTTTGATCCTTTAGGTATATTTTGGTGCTACTTTTATACTTTTACTTTAACAACATTTGGAATGCAGGACTTGTAACAATGTGGTATTGCTACTTTACTTCTGTCGCCACTGCTGTAGCCTACTAGTGGGAGTCGTCGAGTTGTGTTTTTCTCAATTTGGTTGAACTGACCTTTTAATTAATATCGAAGTGGTGCAACATTTCTTTTCAGAAGAAAATGTTTAAAAGTATAGATTTTTGCCTATACTTTCTGCGGATCAATAACAATTTATTTCATTCTACATTTAGTCTATAACCCTGTTTTATGTGTGATGATTTCCCTCTATCAGTAAAGTGTAGGCTACTCATCATCCTTGGTAGCTGCAGTGGAACAGCAGAGGCGCTGTGACAACCAGGGGACCAGTGTGTTACGAGATGGTCACATGTCTGTGACGAGGCGAAGCAGGAAGTGCAGGCAAAACTGAGTGGAGGAGGCAAAAAAAAGTAAACATGCAACAGAGACAATCTTTGATACAGACGCTACAACCGATCGTTACTGTATTGAATTAAGAGATGGTCTGTTTTTTCCCGGGTATCGTTTAACACACAATCGCAAGGCGAGTAGTTCAACGTAGTTCAACTTTGACCTCGTCTCTAAACCTACAGGAGCATGTTCCACCAAAACTACCCGTATAAAGCATTTGTCAGCAGATTGATTCTTCTCCATGTGCAGTTTAATAAACGAGTTGTAACAATGTCAATACCGAAACTCTCAGAAGAAGGCTCGAAGCGACTGAGGGGCAGAAGCAGGTTACAGATCACTGCAGACAGGGGAGAAGCTGCACACTGTAATGGGGTGGTGACAAGCAGCACGGGGGGCGAACACGACCACGCTGGGAGAAAGTTCACAGAGGAAGAGATGACCATCCATAGAGCCCACAGAGAGGCGTGCGAGGTAAGATGAATCACTCTCATATCCAATGATGTCATGTTCAATGTGATAACTGCAATTACGCATGATTAACTAGCACCGGGCGTCCCCACATGTTTTTCGCTGGTTATAGAAGTAATGGGTTGCCCAACTGCAGTGGTGGCGAAAGTATTCACATAATATCACAGTATAAAGATACTCCAAGTACAGCTATGCCATTCAAAATATTACTTACTTACTTCTGCGCAGAATGGTCTCTTTTAGAGGGCTAATTATACGGTATGAATTTTATCCTGGATTGGTAATACTCACTGTTTAACATGTAAGAAGCATTTGAATGTTGTAGCATGATGAGCTTGTTTATTTTGTAATGTTGAGCTGGTGGTACCTACTTACTGTTGGGTGGTATGATCTATAACAATGTTTTACATGATGATCATATCTTCAAAAAATAAAATCTGAATCTACACAGTAACTACCGCTGTCAAGCAGTTGTATCTGAGTCAAAATTATATTTCTCTCTGAAATAAAGTTGACTAGAAGTACTGTATAAAGTAGGATACAAATGGTATCTCAAAGCTGTACTCTACTTCAGTGATTAGTAAATGTACTTAGTTTTGAACAGTTTAAATGTGTCTATAGCTGAGCAAAGTCAAACCATATGAACAAAATAAAACTCATGCATTCTGTCATTACTGTAGTGCTAAAATGAAAACATAATACACACTCTGAATCTGTTCATCAAAACAAATTCACTATATAGGAGGTCAGTTGCAGTGATTTTCGGAGCTAATATTCAATATTTTCTTTACCATATTTAACAATGTTGATGCATGATTTATGAGGATCTTAGTAGACATGATTACCTTGAGGTAATCAAATAAAACCTTCAGAACTCCACAGCCCACCTGTCCCCAGGGCAGAGTTCCCAGTGTGTCCTTGGCAAAGCGAAATTTTACTGTAATTTCAATTACTTAAAGTGAGCATAATGGTGGAAGGTTTCAGTCTTTACATTCTTACTTCCCTAACTGTATAATTTATTTTCTGAATCATTGAACAAAGAGATTGTGGGTAGATTAGACATCTGTGGTGGAAATACTATGGTATCCTAAAGATATTTCACGAAGATTTTTTTTGTAAACAGTTTTGTTACAATCTTATTTAGAAGCATACCTTCCCAATGCTTTATACACAGTACCTGTCATTTACGTAATGATGACCATTGTTATTGTCAGATCCATCATATTTACCAAATCGTACTTGCTCTTCCATCAAAGAAGGAGCTCTGTGGTGATGACAGCGGTGAATAGGTGTCATCTCCATGCCTTGAGGCTTATCTGTTGTAAATATTGTGCTTCTGAGTGTGGATGAAGTTGAAGCAAGTTGGCCGCGACCTGAGGAGAGTGGTAGGGCCTGGGTGGGAAAAGCACAACACAGAGGAGGCCCAGCTATGCCAGCTTCACTATGTGCCCCTGCAATGCCATGCGAAATGACAGGTCGTGTCACCAAAAGGCCTGGGGCCTTTTTCCCTTTGTGGCCTGTCAAAGCACACCAACTAGTGGGCTCTCAGTTTGAAACAGACTGAGAGAAGACATTTTCTAACTTCCTAAGGGATGACAGAGTAGTTCAGTGTTTTTCACATACAGAAGGTGTTTGTGTGTCTGTACAAGACGAGTTATCGGTCAAAATAAAAGCATGATTGTGTCAAAAATATGTTTTTTAAGCATGCTGCAAATATGCAGTGACTATAAAACTTGCTACAGTGCAACCAGTTGGTTAACCATTGCAGATTCTCACCTACTGAATTGCACACAAAAAGAACAGAACTAATTAATTAGTAATATCATAAGCGTTAGTCTTACATCTGTTTGTATGCATAGAGGTCGTCCATTCCCTTGTCTCTTTGACTCAAAGCAATCTGTCTCTATGTATATGTTCATATTCAGTATTACCCTTGCATGTGCCTTTGTGTTAGCGTATGTATATGTTCTGTTAGCGAATGTATATGTTCTGTATATGGTTATGTATGCAGGGGTCACACACCAGCCTACGTGTTTGTATGTCATACTAATTAAATAATAATATCTTCATTATGTTCAGGCAAAGAAGCAGATGTATGTCGACCCTTCCAGTGGGTACAAGGTGTTCACAGAGTATGCCCACCTTCAGAGAGGGAAATGCTGTGGCAGCGCATGCAGACATGTGAGCTCTTTGTTTTCTGTTTTTACCAGGTTGTGTGTTTCTCATCTGACCTCAGCTGTTAGTTTTGTCTTTTCCCATCCTCTATCAGTTCTTTTGTGTTCTGGATGTTTACCAATAATAATTTAATTTAGATGTTAACTGTGTTTTCTGAGAGAGTTTGGACAAAATGTTCTTTATTTCTTATGCCCAAAACATCATATTAAAATAAGTTTATGTGCATGGCATCTTAACATAGCTGTCCATGGTGCTGGAAAGGACAATTTATTTATGTATTAAGTAACACTGTATATTTATTATTTCCTAAACAGTACACATGTATATAAATCATTTCACTCAGTATGAAAATGTACTTCAATGTTCAGTCAACACTCATGCTAGCTGCATTCTATATGATGCATGTTACTCATTGGAAGTAAGTGTAAGAAAGTACCTGTGAAGAGATTTGCCTGCTGCTGGAGGCCAATGTTGCCCATAAGCACAAATTAGTGTCAAAATCTAAAAGTGGACGAGAGAAATATCATACTGTATATCGATGCATGTTGTCATATTGGTGTCAAATAAACCATCCTGTATTCGAACGCTGTTAACAAAATTGTCAATTTTATAACAAATTCTCTAACAGAGCAACATAAATAGAAAAATATGCATGTATGAAGGCTGAAAAATCAAGTAAAGTGCTATTTTGGCCAGATGATGGCCAAATATGATGATAAAAGAGGTATAGGCAAAAGCTCAGCATGTATACCTAAAGTGCACACCAACAAATAAGGGTCAAGTCAAATTAGAGGATCAGCTCAGTAATAAAGTCCAGTAGACCACTATCGGTACATCATTGTTGCCTTGGCGATGACACCCTTACATGATTTAGAGAAGGAGGATGACAGATCAGCCGATGGCCTGCTTGATGCATGACAACATTTTATTCCTTGAAAACAAAATATTTTTTTCCTTTTTTACTTCAAGGAATTTGTTTAGTATTATGGTTAGGTTGGGCCTCCTTTATAAGCACTTACAGTATGTTAAACCAAACGCTGCATGTATTGATAGACAGACTTACTGGTTTAAAGTTTGCCGGGTAAGAAATTGTCTTAAAGATCAATGAAAAAAAAAAGGACATAGTTCACACTTTATCCTACAGGTGTTCAGACTGTAAAATGCTTTTTACTTTTCACAAGTTGACCAGAATCAATCTTTAGTTTTTACATCTTAAGTTACAACGGTTTTTGTAAGCCACCTGTGAATGGGAGGTAGATATAGGATGGGTTTCATGATCACATTATAGCCTCGAGACACTTTAGGAAGCAGGGCCCTGTTCTGCTCACTTCACTTCTGGTGACACTTGTTCTGGTCTGTCTAGTGCACATCCTGTCCCATCCCTCCCTGTCCTATACCGTCCCGTCCTCTCCAGTCTTCTGTCTTGCCATGCCCCGTCCCTTCCCATTCTGTGTTCCCCTGTTCCCCTGTTCTGTCCTCTCTTGCTCTGTGTGGTTCAGTCCTAATTTGATTTGGCCTCATCCTGTTCTCCTGTGTTTTAAGCTTTTAAGCTGGCATGGCCATGTCTTGTTCTCTGTGTGACTGATGTTCTACTCCACATGTAGCCATCTAACACCATTTATTATTTCATGTTCTCCTCTAGTGTCCATATGGCCAAGTCAACGTGAAGGACCCTGCAATGAAGAAACAATTTAATTCTCTATTTTATGTATAGGCCTCACATGACGAAGGTGAAGTGCCTGTTCAGAATGGAACCCAGAACACGTTGCTTGTCGTAATTTGGACTACTTGAGAGTAATTTTTTTTAGCAGTGTACTAAATGATGAAATATGTGTAGTGTCTGTGCAATATCTACCTCCTGTGAATCCCAACTATTCTCAGGATTATTTTTATTCTCACAAGACAGGGAAGAAGGAGAAAGGATCTGTTCACTAGAACCTCATGTAAAACAGTCTTTTATCGCCGTTTTTGTTTTGCTATATTTTTCAGATATTTTTCTCGAATGGCCAATGAAATGCCTTGAGCTTCATTTTTTGTTGCTCTTAAAGAGTATTTAATATTTTTGTGGTGTTCCGCTCCTCTGATGCATTTACAAGGGTTGTGGGAGTATGGAGATGAAAACTGAAACAGCATTTTAGATCTTCGCCCTCAAGATAAAGGGCATATAGGCAAAAGTAACTGGAGATAGTCAGATGGAGTCTTGTGCTCTTTTGCTATGCATCTCTTGTTATTTTTCCTCCCAAATGTACGACTGCATGAATATTAGCATCATTTACACTCCACAAGTGCTCGACTGAACTGTCTACCTTTGACTGAAACACTGTGTTGTTAAAAATAGACAGGGGCCAAGGGTCAGCCCTCACACTTGGCTGCGCTGCTTTTACACCACTTGATGGAATCAGGCTGTTAACAAACATGCCATGGACATCAACAGCAGCCCTCCCCACTGGACTCGCAGCTCAGCCTCCTGGCAACACTTGGCTGCGGCACAGCTCCCTGCGGCTGCTCTCCTGAGCTGCAGCCTAATGAACTCCTGGGCCCTCTTATCCCAGCACTGCAATAGATCAGCTCATGTTCACGAGCATGCTTAGACGCACACATGCATAGGCAGGCTTACTCCATCAGAACACCCTATGGCTCCTAATAGGCCAATATAGAATAAAGGTTGCACTAAACAGCGCACTGTGTAGCCCACAGTAATAGTACAAGGTAAGGTCAGGCGCTCATGCAGCACTACCTGTGCGTGCAAGAGATGTTGAGGAAAGATGTGCCGCTTGATTTATGAGTGCATGTGGTTGGACAGCACGATGCCTCCAGGCACTGGCTCTGAACCTGCCACACACACTTGGCTGTCTCCGCCTGATTGGGCAAACGGCGTCGGGATGAGAGGATGTGTCTGCCACGGAATTCTGTCGCAGACGCCTACTGGCGCGGCCACAATTTCCTTCGGCAGGTGGGTCCCAAAGGCAAGTGCTTAGTGATCGGACTAAAGCCCTGTGAGCGGCTACAAGGAGATTCATGATCCCAACAGTGCTGGGGAGGACAGGTTCTTGGGGACACGTCGTCAGGCAAGATGAGAGGCGAATTTATTTGGTGTTATTCTAAACCGAGGCAGCGGAGCGTGCGGCAGCAACATTTCTACAGCGGGACGGTGAAGGTGTCACACTCATCAAGTACCTGGGCCCGCTTGCATGCTGCGGCTCTGCGAGTTTTGCCTAGGGACTTGTCTGTCACATTAAAGTAGATGCATTGCCATTCAGGGCCTCGGCGGTCCCGCAGCCTGACCATGAAATAGGCCAACTTTCATGTCTGCCTCATCCCTCCACGTCTTCCCAATCCAGTGATGGCACAGTTTGAAATTTTCTTTTTTTTTTAATTTTTAATATCATGTTCTAACCAAGCAGTTGGTGACTGAGACAAACAGCACAGCTGAGCAATCCCTTCGACAGATTTATGGAGAAATTTACTTGGAAATCGACTCCGCCTTCTGCCACCCTGGTCAATCATAAATGTTTAGAAAGAGTAAGCCTGGTCTTAGGCTACATGTTCTTGAATTGTGCCCTTTCAAATGCATGATTGAGTATGCCATGTACTGCCACAATGAGAGAGCTTTTAACTAAAGTCTGGGCTTTTTCCTACTGCCATTGCAGAATCATTGTTTATAATACAGTCTTTAATTAATTGTAGCAAGTTCATAACATTAATGCCATGTTTACTCACAAAATGCCTCAATCGACGTTATGCATAAATTATTTCCTTTTGTTGATTTTATCTGTATTATGCAGTGATGAAAAATAAAGACATTTTAAAAGTTGTATTTCTCAATATAAGCACACACACACACACACACACACACACACTCACTCACTCCTTCAGTGAAAATGTGCTCCAAAATTACGACAGCCAACCCTGACATGTGAGGTGTTTATTTCAGGCATTTTGGACTGAACATCTCTGACCTTCAGCTGGAGCATATGCTGTGCTGGAGCAGAGTGGCAGCTATATACCGTGTGCCTTTCTACAGGACGATGGCACTAGCCGCAGAGAAAAAGAGAGCTGTCCAGTTGGAACTGTGACCAGACAGGCTCTAGTCATAACCAGTTGACAGGCCAAGCAGCCCCTCCTCCATCAACCCACCCACCCCCACCTCCATCTCAAACAGGCACAGCAGCCCTGCGGCCAATGGCCCCAACCACAGTGAGTTACAGTGTCTCCATCACTGTTGGCCAGACCAGCCAGGAACTGACACAGGGTTGGCAGTGAAAAAAAAACTTGAGTGTCAGCCGTACGATGGCTGAAAGGAACATCAGTCTCAGCAATTGGCCAAGCACTGCTCTGTACGTTTGTGTGTGTGTGTGTGTGTGTGTGTGTGTGTGTGTGTGTGTGTGTGTGTGTGTGTGTGTACACGGACGTGGCTACGCGCATGTGTGTCTTGATATTCAAGCAACATTTGAGCAGCCCCTACATCAACGCCTGGTCGTTCTACACAGACAATGTCAGCTCGCCTCGGGGCAGCAGCCTCCACTGTGGTCATATGGACAACCAGATCCCTGTGGTAGAATTAGTGATAAAAAAAAAAAAAAAAAACACATGACCACTGAGTGACAGTCAGCGCACCAGATTCCTTTGGACAGACAGGGCTGCAAATAGCACAGAGGAGCAGTTTCTCCCTCAGACCGCAACTGGTGGTCAGGCTCATGCCAGGCCAAGTCGTGGCCACCAGATGAGCCCAGATAAAAAGGAGCGTCGGGGGCAGTAACGGGCACCTAAGTGCCCAAGGAGCACTTTGACCCGTTTATTTCCCTCCTGGTTTTACATCAGTGCAGATATATCTGTGATTTCTAGTCTACACTAACAAGACAAGTGATGTGATTGCTTTATTTTGTGGCTTTTACACTAACCTCTAACTTATGCTCCCCTCTGACTCTGTCTTCAGTGAATGGTTGAAGTAGGAAGAAAGAGTGTTTGACACTATAACAACATATACAAGCATCATCTAAACGAGTGTGTCTCCTCCGCAAAGCTGCTTTGCCCCATAAGGTTATATAGCCGTAAAGAACATCCGTCTATTATGTTTCCATGTCCTTTCTAGTGTGGCCAGATATGGACTAATACGCACACCATTCCCCAGGAGGATACTATGTCCCCAGAGGAGATGGAGGGGGGGGTGGGGAGGTGGCGGTGTGCTGTTGGAGCTGTTCTGGAGGCAGGGAGGGGAGGCAGGCAGCAGTTGGTGTGCAGAGAGCAGAGGCTCAGGCTGGCTAGTTAAGAGCTTCTCTCTCCTATCCTCCATCTGCCAGGGACCGGGGTTGTGATTTGAGCTCCAGCAGAGCAGAGCAGGGAGGAGATCGAAGGAGGGGTGGAGGGAGGTAGGAGATGGGCTGGGGGTGGTGGTGGTGGTGGTGGTGGTGAGAGGTAGTGAGGGGGTAAAGGGAGGGGGAGTGTTGGTTGGAAGAGACAGAAAAGAGAAAGTGGAAGAAGCAGGACTTGGATTAGGAGAGGGGAAAAAGTGAGGGAGAAAGACCTGGAGAGAGAAAGTAAGGATGGAAATGAAAAACAGGAGACGTGGGGATTGAGCCTCTTTGAAATCTATTCATAGGCTTATTCTGTATCATTATATTTTTTACTAAATCACATTTAATTTGAGGTATCAGCTATAAAAACAGTGCTTCTGTCATATTTCACCCGTGCTTGTGTATTTTGATATTTCCTTTTCCTCCAATAATTATAAAGCCATGTCCACTGTGTGTTTGTAAATATTTCCAGGATGTATCACCATCTCCACACCCACCCACCTGGCTCATGTGACTGGGGATACAGCCTTACAGTGCTTCACTCCTCCCTCTGTTCCTCCTCCTCAAATCCCCCCCTCTCCCTTCCCTTCCCTTCCCACTCCTCTCCTTCATTCTGTCAGTGTTTAGCCTGTGGTTCCCTGCACCAGTGGATCCTGGGAGAGCCTTCCCACCTCCTCCTCCTCCTCCTCCTCCTCCTCCTCCTCGTCTCCTCCGCTCCTTTTCTGGCTGTGCTTTGGGAGTGACTGAGAGCTCCCTCCGCGAGACAGAGTGTCACTTGAGTTGACCCAGAAATGATGACTCCAGATGAACCCTGGATGTGTGGTAATCTAACCACCATGCCCAAGGAGCCAGGCAGTCATGGAGGCAGGCAGGCATCCTGGGCTGATGCTGTATCTGTGGTCTCACTGTTGAACCAAGCCCGCCGCACAGCCTGTCTGGGTATCATGCTCAGAGAGCCCTGTGTGCCACGGTACTTGTTGTGGTACACAGTGAAATGGATCTTAGTGCTGTTGCATTATTGATGAGATACATTGTGATGTCAGCCCAGGCGGAAGGAGCAAAGCAAAATGACTGTTAGCAGTATGGCACAGTGTCATTTATGCAAGCAGTACAGAGGTGTAATTAATTATCAACTCTTTGCTCTCACTGGAGCTGAGAGCATTTGCTAAACAAACCCTCTATTTGCTTGTTGTCAATTAAAATCAGTCCATCTATACCTCGATGTGTTGTCCAGTGGCCAGGGTGAGCAGGTTTAGGACATCCTGTCTTCTGGATGAAGTGTTTATGTCAAATGGAGGCACTACACACTTTAAACAGTTCTGTTATCAATTGTATTATTATGTAATGGCGTCTTGTCATATTGTTTAGCCTGCCAGGTAAATAATCCAATAATGCGTATGGAAATGACACCAATACAGAATACAGAATGTTATATAATAAGGTAATGAATCTTCAACGTTGAAATTGAAAAAATATACTCTCATTAGCAGCCTGGCACAATCAAATCATCTTCAAAGCATAAACAATATTAATATTTACTAAAAACATCATTTGACATTATTAAATAGTGGTGAATTTTTCATCAACAACATTTCTTTATTCATTAGATGTTGCAACATGAGGCCAAATGTGTGTAGAATGCTTCCTGGCAAAATACTCAATACTGCATTGAATTTATATGAAGTTTGTCAGCTGGATTCTCCAGGTGAGACAGATGGAGAGACATGCATCACAGTTCAGGGGAAACGAAATATGAACCCACATTTGTTTAAAAAAAAAAAAATGTAAATGTTTGAAGAGCTAATTTAATATAACGGTGAGAAAAATTGAAAAATAGACCACAGGTTGAGCATGTTCAAAAAAGATTTCAATTGGATATTCTTAAATAAGCCATTTTTTGCAGGCTACTGTTGTGATGACGTTGAAATAAAATAGGATATATGGTCATACCAGTTTGCCTACCAATGCTTGGTTTAGATTATTGTCACATACTAAAATACGTAAAATTAAGAAATTATTTAGCACTTTTATTTCGAAACAGATTTCGATTCGGTATCATCAATACCAAACCCTTTTTTCCAGCAGGCTTTGTGTTGATGTGCTCCATATTTTTGTCAGATTGATTGAGATTCAGGCTGTAACCGTAGGCTAACTAAGTCGTAAGTGATAAAGAGGAGTATGTGCTTCAACCCACCTATAACTTTGTTTGCAAAATCCAGTAAACTCGTCTTTTGGGGTTAGAATAAAACTTTAGGGTCTGAATTCATACGTTAGGCTATAGTTGTAAAATGCATGGCGTTTAAAGGGGGAAAAACATCTGATCTTATTTAAATATTGCTAAATCTAATAGTAGTTGTTTACCATTTGCCGAACACCGTCTCCAGACGATGTAGTTTAGGCTACCCTTCAATTTACGACTATACATCACACATTTTGACCTACATGCTGAGTAGTCCATTGGCTCATGGCTTCCCATTTTCTGTGCGTTGACTGTGTGTGTGTGTGCTGTGCTGCGTTGTGCTGTGCTGTGTTGAGGGCTGCCTGCATACGGGAGAGGAATATTTAAATGGCTTGTGTTTTAATTGAAGCTCGAACGAGAACTGTAAGCTCAGAAACGAGGAACAGCCCCCATCTACCGGCAGCGTCTCCTCTGTCTCCTCTTGCACACTGCGCACAGTCCGGCGCTGCTCCGCCTGCACGCTGCACAGGGATCTCACACACACAGCACAGCCTCAGGTAAGACCTCTTTCTATATGTCTGCTTGGGAAAATAATCATACAAGGTAGGCTTTTTTTTTTTTTTTTTTTTTTTTTTTTAAGCAAACGCGTGTGAAGCAATGCGCGACAGATCTGATGCATGATGAATTCAGTGACATTGGTAACAGTCTCACGGATAAACAGGGATGTGGTGGAAGGTAACCCCATCTAAACGCTCTCTATCTATATTTTTATTTACGGAATGCTGTAAACAAATCTTCCACCCTGACAATAATATTTAAATGTATAGGGTAAGAGGAGTTTGTTTAGTAGTATAGGCCTACCACAAACATGCAAGTTGAACGGCAGGGAAAATATAAAATGAGGCTTTTCTTAAAATGTAGGCAATACAAGTCATTTTAGTTTGTATTGTTGGCTGAGATATGAGATTTGATTTTTCTTTATTTATATAAGAAAAGTCAGTGACCCACTGAGCCATCCTGTGTTAACACGCCATTTTAAACAGTGGTTAACACTGTTTTTATTTATTTATTTTTTAAAGCGTCAAAGGTTTGAAATGGAGGTCAATACAGTGCATGAATACGCAGCGATTAATTATGTGTTAAAAGACTTAATTTGGTTCAATGGGATCAGGACTTTTTAATTAGGGTAAATCTTTCTCAGTAACTGAACGAAAAATGACACAGAACCGCCCAGATCAGTTTTCATCAATTTATTTAAAGCCAGTAATGAAATATGATGAGTAACACACATAACTAGGTTGCTTAAATAATATGATGTATTAAGAAAACATATTAAGAAAAGAGAACTGTTATTTTCAAATCAAATAGGCTAAATACTGTCACTTTTTTTTTTTTTTTAATTTTTTTTTTTTTTTTTTTTTGCAAAGGCGTGATTTCTCGAATTGGCTTTGGTTTTATCCCTACAGACTTTCTCCAAATTACACACAAACTGTAATAATAAAAGAAAAAAAAGACGGCCATTAGTGTAGCCTGTATAGCCTATATTTAGTTGCAGGTAATATCCTGATTAGATAACAAAGAGAAAGAAACGACAGAAACAAAACGACAAAACAAAAGCCATTTCCCCCTCAGCCCCTTGGTGTTCACTGACACATTGTTAAACCCTCTTCAGTCACATGAAATGTCACTGCTGGAGGCAACGGGTCCAAACAGTGTTCTTTATCGACATTAACGATATGATCGATGTCTTGATCAAACGAAAAAAGACGAACACATAGGCTACACACTTCTATTTTACTGTGTGATTAGTTTTTAAAGTCAGAACTCAGACTTTTTTTCATTATTATTATTATTATTATTATTATTATTACTACCGGAGAGAAAGGAAACAGACAGATTAAATATCACACAGAGCTGAGTTGATCGGTTCCTCTCGGGGTGTCTTTGTCCAGGTGAAATGAAATCCCTGTGTCCTTTTTGAGAACTCTTTTCGCCGCTGTGTGGCTGGTGCTGAGACACTGACACGGAGCGCAAATTAACGTTTTAAGCTTTCCAGAACAGCTGCAGGTCCAGCCCGTCCAGGAGGGTCCCAGCCTTGTCTTATAGCTCTGTTATCAAGGGGCCTCCAATTAAAGCCAACACAACTTCATGGTGGGGGAGGAAGTTGGGGGGGATAGGGAGGGGGGGGGGTGCACATGATAATGTAACACGTCTTGAGATGAAGCATCCACACCTGCAAACCCCCCCCCGAGCCTCCGTAAATCTATTAATGGGACCAAAGCCGAGTCCCAGATTCAGTCAGTGTGTCTATTGTTTTATGGCAAAATCTTCAGCCATCGACCTTGCAGAGACCATGAGCTCGTTATCCGGGTTTCAGCTGTAAAGGCCCATGCATGTTGTGTTAAAAATACAGACCTTGAGCTGCTGCCTCATTTTGGTTTGTTGCCACCATATTTGGCCTGCACGTTGGACAGTAGCCTAAGTCTTATTTTCAAAAACAGAGTTTTTCTCACACTTTAAACCTGACACGGATCTGTATCTGTAGCTGCAGTCGCCTCATTAATGTAGATGATATTATTACTTTATGGAACGTGGATTTCTGAAAATATTCAATAACTGGTGGTGATTCCCCCCTTCTTGTTTTCTTCTTTTTTTTTTTTTAGCTCGTATACCTCCATATCACTGCTTGTTGCATGGCAAAAAGGATAGGCTACATGAAATATGTTTCTAGTTGCGATCCTGTTTGCATTCTCATCAACATCAGCTCTCCTGTAGGTAAACAAGATTTGGGCCTAATTCAAGAGGCAGAGGAAAGACAAAGGTCGTGTTAATGAAGGCTCGGGCAGTTTCAAATGAGCGTTTAATGAAGAGAAAATTGAACTTGCACTGAAGAGACTAACCAAGGCCTAAAGAGATCGGCTCGTCGCTTCATCATATATCCTACTTATTTACAAGATAGAGAAGAAAAGACAGAAACAAGCTGGCGTGTGATTGTCTATTTGAGGGAAGAGGTCAGGATGCTTTTATTTTTAAACACAATCTTGTTCATTTGTGTTTAAATTCCTTGTCTTTCAGATTGTTTAATACAATCTGTCCCCGCCCTCTAGCCTATCACTGATCACGGCCCCGCCCCAAACAATCGTTTATACCACACACACACACACACACACACACACACACACACACACACACACACACACACACACACACACACACTTATGTTATGTTGGGACCACCAAACACCTGATAAAACACCTACAACTGTGAAGTTTTAAAAGTGTAAAAGCTCAAAATTAAACCTATTAAATTGTCACGGCTTGTAGAATCGGTCATCCATATTTTTGCCCCTTTTAGTAAAACTCCAAAGGAGTTTATTATAGCCTCCTTTTTAGATGCGTATTATTTGTTTAAGCCATGTTAAATACAATATTTGCATTGAAATTACTCTAAGCCCATTTCAGTTAATGCAACTTCTGCCTACACTCCAGCATCATCTCCTGTAAATGGGGAAATAAAAGTAATGAAAATGCCAATACCATAAAGTAGTGGTCCTTCGCGCAGCCAGAATCGGGAGTTTTTGAGGGAAGAGTGACAGCTCTTTGTTGGTGAATAGAAATCAGTGGCGATGAAGAGAGAGAGAGAGAGAGAGAGAGAGAGAGAGAGAGAGAGAGAGAGAGAGAGAGAGAGAGAGAGAGAAGGGGAGAGACACGGGGAGACACACGGAGTGAGAGAGCGAGGGTGGTGGGGGGTGGGGGGACTCCTCCTACCAAATTATTCAGACTGGGCAGGCTTTGCTCTCTTCACAAATAGGACACGGTTCTCAAATCCAGGCAGTCCCAACCTGACCTCCAAGCACCAAGGAACCCCTGACTGGGAAATCTGGAGAGAGAAATCACCAAAAAGAAAACAACAAAAACTTTGTGTCATTATTTTTGGCGAGTGTTCACAAAGTAGCCCCCCCCCTCCCCACCTCCCTCCCCACCACCACTTCCACACCGGTTTGTCGCGTCATTTGGACTATATATTTTTCCTGGAGGAGAGACATTCACGGGAAGAAGGAAAAAGCTGGTGCACCACCACCACCTCCTGTCCCACCCATGTTGTAGTTTCTTCGTTCTTCTTTTCTTCCAGTTGCCTTTTGCACTCTGGCGAGGAGGTGATCTGAATCTCTGGGGTTGTGTTGTGGTTTTGTGTGCCTCTCTCAGAGCCTCAGAGCCCGTGTGGATGCGCTGAGAGAGCGGGGCGCAGCGCTGCGGTACAGTATATGGAAGTTGTGGGCTGCAAGACAGAGGCAGGCAGTTGCACGTTGCGTCCAGGACCGGGAGCCATGCTTTTCCACGGGATCTCCGGGGATCACATCCAAGGGATCATGGAGGAGATGGAGAGAAGGTCGAAAACGGATTCGCGTCTGGCGAAGGGCATGCAGCTCAACGGGAGAGAGTCGGTAAGTCTGCTCGACCCACGTTTGAGTTCATGTAAAAACTGCATAAACGACCACTGTGGCACTGGTAACGTGCCAGGGAATGTGCAGTCGAGGATTAATCAGTTACTACTTTGTGTCTAATTATGGTAAATATTTTAGTCTAATTCTTTATCCCAAAATGAATTCTCTCTTGGGTAGTGGATTTCGTAATTAGGCCTATAGATAAAATGCCATGTTATTTCAATTGCTGCTCAATAATCTGCACAAAATAATTACTACCAAATAAACTGGCAGCAACTTGACATTCAGTTGTCTCTAAATATAGCCTATTTAAAATACGCATTACTCTTGGCATCATATGAAACATTGTACATTACAGCAGTAATATTTAGTTTTCTGTTGACAAGTGTAGCTACACATTTCAGATCTGGCAATTATATATCTACAAAACACTGCTGACAAAAACATGCTGAATTAATATTAATTAGTATAGATTCGAGTTTTATTATTTCAACTGTAAAAAATACTACATTTAATAGGCTACTATATTTTTTGAATAGGCCTTCAATATTTTAAATATGTTTCTCACCAAAACTGTTAAAGTGAATTTGTTGTTCGCTTTGACTTTAATGTGTACGACGAAAGGAGATATTAAACTTATAAAATGTTAGCTTAGCACTACAAATGTAATCAACTCTCCTCGATATTCAGTTAATTTCGGAAACAGTTGTTTCAGTGATGGTGGGATTCCTTCAGGGGGGCCTGTGAACACACCGAGGCTGCATTTGTTTACCAGCGTGTTTAAAGTGCTCTGCAAAAGGCCCTCTACCTCATAGATTAAAAAAAAAAAAAAAAAAAGAGTTTAATTTAATGTCCAGAAAGCTATACATAAGGCATGTTGTTTCTGTTCTTGCATGATATATGCTGCATAAGTCTCTTGAATGAACTTTCTTCTCTCTCTCTCTCTTTCTGACGCAGACCATGCCTTCCATGAGCCCGGAGAAGCCTGCTCTGTGTGCCGGCTGTGGCGGCAAGATTTCGGATAGATACTACCTCCTGGCCGTGGACAAACAGTGGCACCTGCGGTGCCTCAAATGCTGTGAATGTAAACTAGCGCTGGAATCGGAGCTAACGTGTTTTGCCAAGGATGGGAGTATCTATTGCAAGGAGGATTACTACAGGTAAGAAAAATGAAGGTTGTCCATTTAAATGTTCATGAAACAGCTTAGGAAAACATTAGGGTCCCTGTCTTTCTGTCACGCACACGCACACGCGCGTACACCCACCCAAAGCTGCTGACTTTATAGGAAGATTTATTTTAAACTCTTAAATGAATTATTATTTTTTATTATTTTTTTTTTTTGGGAGGGGGGTTGGGTGGGTGATTGTGCAGACACTGTTATTAACCCTGATTCAACAGGCTGGGGCTGTTTATCTGAAAAGCCTTTTGGTCCAATTAGGCCTCATTCTTGTTTGAATAGCATCATGACAGTCTCCCAGGGGCCCTGCGTGCTGTTAATTTGGAATAAGTTATGATATGAAATTTAACTTTTATTCGTTTGTGGTTTAGATGTAATAGTTTCCATGGCTCTGAGTGTAACTGCATTAGCTTGTATGAGTCAGCCTACCAGGAACAAAGGAGCACATCGTTGTATATTTATATCGTGTTTGTTCAAAAGTAACCTACCTTCGTTGCTTTTGTCAGCATGTACAATGGCCTAACATGCCTGAGTATGGAAAATAACCAGTTCAAAATGCAGCTATTGGTCAGATATGTTTCACCATATTTTAACATACATTTGTACAGCCATGGTCTGACACACAGGCCTGAATGTTATTTATAATGCACTCTATAAAAATAACCCAAGAAAGAGATGCTGTTAAATGCTTGGGCAAAATGTCTTAGCTATCTTTGCATTTTAACAGGCTATTATAGTTCCGCCTTTTGCCTACCTTTCGCCTTTTGTGTTTAATATCAGATACAACTTTTTTTTACTTAGGCCTATTTAGGAGAGAAAATATTTTTACACTAAACAAAATGTGGCTTATCGACCAGCCGTCACTCAGTTGTAGGCCAGATGTGGCTATATTAGTTCAGAATGTAAACTCAGTCTATAGGCCTGTAGAGTATTGCCAGACACTAAAGCTGTGTCTCACACACACACACACACACACACACACACCTTTGTCACTGGAACGCACGACAAAGGCCCATGGCAGTGCAGTGTATATTTCGGCTTCTGTCTTTGTCACATTTGGTCTCTATGTATGAGGAGTCTTGACAATTTGTCTGTTCCAGAAGGTTCTCCGTGCAGAGGTGCGCGCGCTGCCACCTCGGGATATCGGCCTCGGAGATGGTGATGCGGGCGCGCGACTCCGTGTACCACCTGAGCTGCTTCACGTGCACCACCTGCAACAAGACGCTGACCACGGGCGACCACTTCGGCATGAAGGACAGCCTGGTGTACTGCCGGCTCCACTTCGAGACGCTGGTGCAGGGACCGGACTACCACCAACAGCTCAACTTCGCTGAGCTGGCAGCGAAGGGCGGCGGCCTCTCCCTACCTTACTTCAACGGCACCGGCACGGCACAGAAGGGAAGGCCGCGCAAGAGGAAGAGCCCGGCCATGGGGATAGATATACCTAGCTACAACACAGGTGAGACAACGTGCTACTCAGAGCAGGGCCTCACATCAAGTCAAGAACATACTAACACGCAGCTGAAAATCACTTGTAAATAGTTCAAGTTTTTCGTTTTTAATTTTGATGCACACGTCGCTGTAGCCTTTAACAGTCTGCCCTGTATGGATAACCTAGGCCTAATTGTAGGGAATTACATTGCAGCAAAAACACGCCGATCTTTTTAACTAACTGCACTCTACATTAAACTGTTCCTGACGATTAGAGCCATCTGGAGCCTTTTGATAGACCCCAGGTAGTCCCTGGACCATAGTTTGGAAACCTTCTAACTGCATTTATTTTCTTCACTAAAATCTCCTCAAACATTGCTGACCAAAGTGTCGTCGTATTCATTTAATTGTAATGTTTCAAAATATAGCAGCAGAAATAATTACATTTTAAGAAAAAACACCCACAAATAAACACATAAATGAATAAAGTGAATACAAATTTTATTTTAATTTTTTTTTTTTTTTTTTAGAAAATTATGGGTAAATTAGTTGTCATTACGGTAAGCCCCTATCTTTTTAGTCCAGACGGCTCCTCAATGCCCCAGCTGGAACAGCCATAGGTTTACACGTCTGGGACGAATGCATCTCTCCTGTAAGCTATGCTAATGTAGGTGAACATTGCCTGAGTGTAACGGCGCCCGCAGCCGTGGCTAATTGATCTGCAGCTTTCTGTCAGTCCACGCGTCTTTAACGCACCGTTTTTGTGCTTTAAACTGAGGCGTGTGTTGCACGGAGGGTGATCGAAATTTGACATCGCTCTCCACCTGCACATCGACTTTATAATTAAGACAAATTTAGGTCAAAAGAAATGTAGGATGGGTGTGATGGGGCTCAATGTAGTTCGGAACTGTTGCGTAAAATTCGGTGGAAAAAAAAAAAAAAAATGTTTCTGCATGTCTTTGACTTTTGTTGGAAGACAGAAAAACTGGAGTCACAGTCAACATTAATCTACTGATAAATGTAGGTTTCATCTAAAATCTTCCATTGAATAGCTGAATGTTATAACCCGACCCCCACCCCCTACCCCCCCCTGCAGCGTCCCCATTTTGTTGTCGCTTTCTGCGAATTAGTGTGCGGTTGAGAAAGTTTGTCATTGTGCGCCAAGTTGCCTCTGTTCTTGGTGAATGGAGAGGAATAAGGGTAATCTGCGCGTTAATTGTTCTCCGTTAATTGAAGGTGACGTTGGAATCCCTGGCCTCCTGTGCCGCGGTCAGCACAGTTCTCAGGGGCCTGCTGCAGGGAGAGGCCATGCCTCTGAACGCAACACTGTACAGTCAGCGCTCCGGTTGAAGGGGCTGTGGTTTGTTATTCGCAAACACAATTCCAAGAGATTATGCAAATCCTGAAGTTCTCATGGATGCTTTAATAGGACAATAACCATTGTAGCACTGTGTTTTTCTTTAATAGCAGGATATGCCTACTACATAGCATTCAAATAATATAAAATCCAGCCAAAACAGGTAAAAAAAAAATCCCAAAAAAGACCATTCCGCAGAGAAAAACATGAAATACAGTGAGATGTCCCTGTGAGCTCATTATTAAGCACCACAGACACAGTAAAGGTCCCAGTGGGAATATTGTATTTTTCATTTGGGATATTTAATTGAAAATAATTAAGTATAGTATATTTTCTAATTTCAAAGAGGCTTATTGGCTTCTTTAAGCATTTTGTTTCATTTTGTAAATGTTAAATGTTGTAATTTTGTGATGGATTTATGACATTATACAACATTCAAATTAGCTCGTAAACTTAAAAAAAAGAAAGAAATACAAATCTTTCAAAAAAAAAAGAAAGAAATTAAACTATAGGGAACAACAAAAAATATTTCCTCTTTTCCCTGGGTTGTTCAGGTTAATATATCATTCTGCAGATCAGGAGACTCACATTCCTGACAAAAAGGATGAGGTTTTGTTTGAGGTTTTGTTTCTGCTTATCAAGCACATTCATGTTTGTTTTCACCAGGGAAAGGTGTGGGTCTACGGAGTATTCCACACCACTCTGTAAAGTTTGGTCTTGTTTGGATATAGAGACCCCTAGTGGGTAATATCTAGTGAAACACAATCCAGTGAAGGCTGGAGCAGCAGAACATAGATGTCAATGATTGTCATATTAATGGTGCGTATACTTGTCAACGAAGAAGTCTCATATAAAAAAAACACAATTCACGCCATAACCTGTACCATAACATAATGCCACATGTTTTATGTTTTTTTTATTTTATTTAATTCAATAATTCATTTTTTAGAAAGTGTTGCACTAAATTTGTACGATGAAATATTGGTGTAAGTCATTTGATATCTTATCATCCACTGGTCAGCATTTCCGTTATACATGGACACAAGAGAATCAATACAACCTAGGTATAATTTAAAGAATCGTATTCTTTGCTGGATAGGTTCCTTTTCCATAAGAGACAAGATCTAATAAGACCTAAAGTAAATACTAATTCTATAGAAAAATCACAATCAGAGCACAATCAATTATCATTAGTTGATTTAATTTTGCTGTTTATTTTGGTTGCACTCGTGTAAATTTCAGAATTCATTTAACTTGCAAATTTATTTGGCAGGGGAATTTTCTCTGTCACAACAGTGTAGAATTATGCAAACGTTTTATTTGTAAAAAAATATGAGAGTGAAATAAAGTGTATAGATTTGCCTTTTTAACGGTGATAAATGTTTCCGCAGCACTGTTTAGCCACACATGCATTTAATTTATTGGATCAGTTTTTGCATTTCACCGTCTTTTAAGTATTTTACACAAACAGTGCTAAGCTATTGACAAATAAGGGCCATTAGACCTATTAGTCTTTGCAAACACAAGCAGAAATAATTCAGCCCGGTCTCACTGTATAGTTAAATACATCATGTTGCTTTAAAAAAATATATAAAACAGATTATAAAAAACCCACAACAGTCAAAACTTCCAATGTGTTACAACACATTTAAGTTTAGTCTGTTTTAATGAGTTTCTTGACTGTCACTTATTTGCATATTCTAATTGTTTGTTATAAATAATCTAAACTTTTGTCATCAATCTTAATAGATCGTATAACACAGCAAGTCGATGGAAATGCCGGAACTTTCCACAATCAAGTCCATATGTGATCGCCTTAATAATATGATTCATTGTGTCCTTTCTTTCCCTGTGAAACCGGACCACGTAGCAAAATATTCAATTTAATATTTAGCCTTAAAACCAGTGCAACATTTCATTAGTGACCGTTGCAAATAATTATATTTAAGCATTTTTCTGATTTGAATAACATTATCTTGATAGTAGAGGAGTTATTTGCCTTAATTCAAATGCAAAGGACTAGTGTTTAGAAAATAAATGACTTTATTTTTGCAGTTGTTCCATTTGGACTCTGATCCAGCCCCTGTGCTCTGCTCTCTGCCCTCTCAGGCTGTAACGAGAACGACACCGACCACTTGGACCGGGACCAGCAGGCCTACGCTCCAACTCAGAAGACCAAGCGCATGCGGACCTCCTTTAAGCACCATCAGCTGCGGACAATGAAATCCTACTTTGCCATCAACCACAACCCAGATGCCAAGGACTTAAAGCAGCTGGCCCAGAAGACAGGCCTCACTAAGAGAGTTCTACAGGTAAGCAGAAAGCCATTCTTCTTACTGATCTGATCACCCCATATCTGTGTCTGCACCCCACTCCTCCTCCATGTCCCTCTCATTTCACACCAGTATTATCATTGAAGTCATCTTTTTGATTTGGTTTGTTTGGTTGGCCCATTTAGTCATTAGATGTATATCCAGGGGTTTTTATCAGAAATCTTGTAGATTCTTAAATGTTATTTCTTTTGGGAAAGAAAGGAGAAAAGTCGTTTTAAAAGCGTAGAAACTTTAATGTAAAACTGTAGCTGATATTATTAATAACAAGAGTGCACATGTTCTTTTTATCTGTGGAACAGAAAAGGGTGTAATTCAACTCTTACAGATAAAAAAAAAAAAATTAAAAGGATAATATTTTTGATATGCTATTAAAATTCACATTCTTACATTCAGTATTCAGGAGCTAACTGGTTCATTGTTATCTGCCCCTTTAGCTCAAAATATTGTATGCCAATTGCCATATAAAGATCTATATACATAAGGCCAGGGCAAGTTGATACAGTAATTGCTGTGATAACTTGACATGTTTTAAAATTAATCTTAAAACAAAAAGTAAAAGCCACACTGGGATTGGTTTGCAGGTTTGGTTCCAAAACGCAAGAGCCAAATTCAGAAGGAACGTTTTGCGACAGGAGAATGGAGGTGTTGATAAGGCTGATGGCACCTCACTCCCTCCACCCTCATCTGACAGTGGGGCCCTGAGCCCCCCCTCCAGCGCGGCCACACTAACAGACCTGACAAACCCCTCTATCACTGTAGTGACCTCCGTCACCTCTAGTTTGGACAGCCATGATTCGGGGAGCCCTTCGCAAACTACCTTGACAAACCTTTTCTAACAAGCTATCCCTAGCAGACTGATTTCTTTTTTTTTTTTTTTTTTTTTTTTTTTCTGATTTTTATTTTGTTGTTTTTATTTTATTTTGTTTCCTCAATTTACATTTTATTTTTTTAAGTGACACCTTTAAATCTACCAGAGACAGCTCCTTGGAACAGAAAGTGCTGTACTGTGTACACAAACAAGAACAACAAGAGCAAGAACAGAAGCGACCACATTAAAACACAAGGAAATCATTTTAATGTGTAGCATTTGAAACAACATGGCAGCCGTGTCTGTAGTTGACTTACAGTATGCAGAGATTGATTTTGGACGGGACATTTTTGACGTTGACGGCATTACAAAATTGTCATGGATCAATTCATTGAGAAAAAAAAAAACTAAACTTGAAGCTTGTCTGGAAAACTAGATTTTTATTCTTTATTTGTATATTTGTATTGAATTATGATTAAAAAAAAAAAGCCCTTCTTAATTTATGGTTAATTGGTAAATTTAAAAAAATAATATGAATATTTTGGTCCTTGGTAACCTGTATATGTATGCACTGTGTTCGCACTATCCAATTTAAATATATTTTTTTTTCTGTTTTGGAATAATTTGGGAAGTAAACTTGTAGAATGTTCTGTATATGGGTAACCCCAGAAAACAGGCTTTAATTATTTCCGAATGTTTCAGTCTTTAAGACTGAGTTGGATGGAATCAGACATTGAGATATCTCAGAGAGCTACATGTAAATCGTCTAAATTGCATTTTAAGCACCTACCCATCGCAGCTTATATGGCAGATAGCTGCTGAAACAACATACGTTTTATGTCTTGATTTACAAATCTACTGTGATAAAGAGAAAGAAGCTAATCCTACAATCTGTACAGTGGTAACTGTTCAACATGTAATGCAGTCACATTGATAGAAATGGTTTGATAATTAGAAATCAGCAGGAAAAATTCAGATTTGAGAACAGTTTATGCACGCTGCTGCAATCGATTGTTTTCATGACAGAGCACTTTTTCAGATTTGTTGGCCTCATAGATTAACTGTCGTCAGATGGATAAATCCTAGATAACATACATATTCATTGATCCACAGCTAAACTCAATTGCACAGTGACAATATACTGCCCAGTGAAAAGTGCATTATTGTTTTTATCATGTTGCTCAGGGTAACGATGTGATTTTAAAAAAGGGAAAAGGAGTAGGGGTGAGAAATTAAGTGGTTGCGACGTTTCAGACTAGATTTGTAGAGCTGACATGAGCATTCAAATGACCTCAGAAAGGTGGAGTCGTAACAGGCAGCCAGTGGGAAATCATTGTCCATGTGTTCTCCTTTTTGGCCATATTTATACTTTCTTTAATGACACTTGCCACTGAACAGACCAAAAACATGTTTCTTCTGGCTGAAAGATAGAGAGAAAAGAGAGAGCAAATCTTCAATGGAGTTGATACATTTCATTGTGAGCGTCACAATTTGTTCTATTGTAGAACAAAGTGGTACTCTAGATCTACTTAATGAAGTAGATGCCTAACTCAGTTCTACTATGTGCCTTATGCTATAACTTGGGAGAAAGTTTGTGAAATTCAGGATATATGTGTTCTTTGTTAACTGATTCACATCCTTTTGACGCCTCACTAGTTTTGTACTGTTTTGCATCTTATTTCCGAAGATCTTTTTATGGTGTATCCTGTTAAAAAAGGGGGCAGCGATGTCATAGAAAGCATTTGTGCACTCTTTCAGATATAGTTGGGTAATCCAAGAACCTTATATATTGATCTTCGTGTTAATAGTTGAGTACAGTAAGTGTTCTATCAAGATTGTCCATGTTTCCCTGTTTCTTGATAAAGATGGTGTATAGAAACTATTTCCTCTTAAATATTTATGGACCAAACGGTTGTTATATATCTTATTAAATTTGTGTGAATAAAATACTTTGCTTTAAATGGGTTTTATTTTTCATTACACTTGCCATTTTTGTGTTCTATCTTGAATACAATTTTTGTTTATCACATCAACAAATGAGAAAGCATTCAGTTATTAATGACCAGTTAAACGTCCTCATTTTTGCTTCCATTTTTAATTTCTATTTCCTATTTTATGATGTTTATGGTTTTTAACGTAATGCCCCATGGATTTGCATCTAAACCCTGCAGTCAAAAATTTGCAATTGCTTTTTAATGCATGAACATGGCTTTAAACACACATAGATATACATCTATATACATATATAGTATATATTTATGCATAACCTATTGGTAAACCTAAAATGAAGTAAGAGTAAATGCAGACCTCGTAAAACCAGGTTGCTCTGTAGTTAATATATTCTTACTCTATCATTTCTTTCAGGGAGAACAAATCTTGGGGCATTACAGCCATACATCCCGACGTTTGAAAATTCCCTAAAGTATTAACAGAAGGGGAAAACTTTGATGGGAATTCCTCACCATTGAAGACAAAGACAATATTAGGATAAGATGATAGCATATTGAGAACAAATAACCAACCAACATAAAACCTGTTTTAGTTGCAAATGTACAACAGATGATTTTCTAAACAAAAGTTTGTCCTGAAAGTTTGAATCCATCAACGGCGGAGACCACACAATGTATATTTATGACAATGTGAGAAAAAAAAAATCTTTCTGTATTGGAATGGTAAATGCACAAAACTGATGATAAAATGTATTGTAACATAGTAAAAAAAAAAAGTACTCCTAGAAAGGCACAGGATGCAGTTAAAAGACAGCAGGCATCCAACATGACAACAGTGTGAAACCGAGACGGAATGGATGCTATTGGTACGAACACACACACACACACACACACACACACACACACACACACACACACACACACATATACAAATGCACACACGCTGCTGCCCCCATGCACCCCACCCAAGATTCAGCTTGCTAAATAGAAGTTTTCTTTTGTCACAAGTGTCATTTCTTAAACACATGGCCTCCTTGAAACTCGGCAGCAGGATGCCCATCAAATATGATGAGTGTATGAAGAGGACTGCAGAGCTGGAGCTTTGCCATCTGGCTGTACCGAGGGAAGGAAGTGAAAAAACAAAGCAGATAAAGAAGAGATTCTCATTTTGCATGCGCCTCATCATCTTGTTAACATTTTAGATGTATGAGATGTATATTATTTCCTTTGATTCATTGTATGATGCATTGTCAGCTGCAAAATAAAGCATATGAAAATGATGTCCCTGATGCCCATACAGTACCTCACAGTGGAAAAACACTTATAGATTATCTTTTTTTTTTACTATTTATAGTATAAAACCCCTTTCAGTTCTTTCACTTAAAAAATAATAAAAAAGATTTAAAAGCATATTCACACATTTGCACACAGAAATGTTTTTGTAATAAAGCCAAAAAACAATCAAGCAAGCCAGTTTAAATAATGTTGCAAAAGATGGACAACGTATTATACAAACTGTAATAGTCAAAAACATGATGCTTCAGTTAGTCGTTGGCAATCTCATTACTTCGTATGAATGCTGGGTATGTAATGTAAATAAGGTGTGTTGAAAAAAAAAAAAAAAATTGAGACGGAATGAGGGAAAAAGAGAAAGAGAGAGACTGAAGACTCATGGGGACCAGTAAACAGGCTGGTGTTGAATTCCAACAATGTAGGAAACAGCAAACACTTCAGTCAGTCCAAGAGGAAACCTCAGTCGCTGTGGTGCCTGTGCACTGTGGCAGCAGGGCTGTGTTCCCCGGGTCTGATGGGAGGACGGTGGGCGGGTTGACACCACAGAGCTACAGGAAGCAGGGGCTGGAGCAGAAACACAAACAAACAGCCAGCCCTGCTCACTTTAGGAGCAGCAAGATGAACATTCTGGACAACGTCATGGCCCTGTGTTGAAAAGAATTTCAGGGGTTTCCTGCTGGGCTGTTGGTGACTGGAATGCATGCGTGTGTGTGTGTGTGTGTGTGTGTGTGTGTGTGCGCGTGTGTGTGTGTGTGTGTGTGTGTGCGCGTGTGTGCGTTTGTGTGTGTAAGCAATGCCCGATGATCAGCCACTTTCTTGCCAATAGGATTGCTTCACCCTATTCCAGGTATGTTTCTTATTTCCGAAAATATTTTAAAGAATGAAAAAATACATGATGTTCCCTTGTGACTACATTGAATTCGAGCATTTGCACTACATTTATCCTTGGTCTATTAACTAACTGTAACACCAACAAAAAATCCCACCAACGAACAGTGAGATCAATGTAATTTCAACCTGCAGTCTTTACTGTTGCATGAATCTCAGCATAAAAAACATAACACATAATCTTGTCTGTCTGTGCAGAGACCTCAACAGGTAAGAAAGGAGGGCATCTGCCAACTGACATCCTTCTCCACCTCTCTTATCCCCCCACCACCCTCCCCCTGTTAAATGACTCTGTGTACTATGACTGTGCAAAAACAATGATGACAGTGCTGTATGTTTTCTGTCATACAAGCAGCTTGTTCATAAAGTTTGGGTGACTCTGATATATGTGACACTTAAAAAATAACGACAAATATCTGAAATGCTCTACCATTCAAGCTCAAATACAAATATAAGCATAGAATAAAATATATACACCATGTAATTTATGGACAACACATGAGCAGGTTTTTAATTAAATTCACTGACCGCAGGGAAAAAGGCAACCTCACAGACATTTTCAGTACTTTAAATGTATCAACAAGGATAGAATAAATTAAACCTATAGTGCTCAACCTGACTCAGATATATGCCAGTTTATCAGAGTGGGGTTCTACAAACCTGCTTAAACTTGTGACATATGCAATTGAGGCCTGCCTTGGTCAGATGTGACTAAAACATGTGTTATAAAGTTATTAAGGTCAAATGAGAAACCAGCTTTAAGGATAAGCCCCTTTACTATGCCTGTCATCACAACTAAAATATAAGGTAAATATCCAGTGTCCATTAATTACAGTAGATTGACATCAGAGGTGCTCAGTGACCATATAAACCAAATAAACATACAGTCATATCCTCCGGTGTCCAACATTTTGTATAGCTATCAAAGCTATCCTCAACATTGTTGAACTGAATTCACACTACCTTTTACAGCTATGTGGAGAATGAGCGATCCGTAAACTCCAGGAAAGTGTGTCTCTGCAGGCAGGCGGGCAGGCGCACACACACACACACACACACACACACACACACACACACACACACACACACACACACACACACACACACACACACACATCATCACACAGACATTACCACACATTATACACACACAGTGACAGGCGACAGGGTCAAAACAAAGTATGGGATGATCACTGAGGCATAGGCCACACCTGCAGTTTACATGTTGCTCTGATAGTGTTGTTTCTATTGTCACTGCTTGTGTGTGTATTGTGTATTTGTGTGTTTGTATGTGTGTATGTGTGTATGTATTTGTGTGATATTCTGCCAGTTCCGCCTCAGTTCCCTCTGCTCATTGCTAGGCGCCTATTTAACCTCACCTCACACACCAACCACCCTGCTAACACAAATACACACCGGCACTGGGACACACACAAATGCACACAGGCAGATGTCAGAGGGGTGACGATGTGAATGAGACACAGCTAAACTGCAATGTCTGTGTGTGTGTGTGTGTGTGTGCGTGTGCGTGTGTGTGTGTGTGTGTGTGTGTGTGTGTGTGTGTGTGTGTGTGTACATGTGTGTGAGACTGAGGCCTGCCCCGCTGGTTGATGCAGAGCAGGTGGAAAGATCCTCTGTGCTGGGTGTTTGCCAAGAGAAGGAATACACTAACATATACACATGCAAGTACACACAACGGACACGAACACATATAACATTTTTTAAAAAGAGCCATTGAAAAACAGATTTTAGGCAGAAATAATATGCCAGTTTTGTCCTTCACATTATCAGACTATCTCTCCTGTGTCTCATTTGCACAGTGCTCGCCACACGCCATAAATCCTTTATTTCTTTGTTGTGGTGTTATTCTATATTTACAGGTATTTGTTATGTGACGGCTCACATCTAGACAACCTTGAAAATGCTGCGATCAAGGCTGATAACTATGGGTTGCAATTGCACTTTGAAGACAAAACAACATTAATTAGCGTTTTAAATGGAAATGCAGGCGTCACATGCATGCTGGCTCCAAGTTCGCCTGGGTATATTAAGATAGAGAAAACATTTCATACATATTTCCATCTGTAATCCCTTTCTCTTTTCCTCTGATAGCTGTGCTCTGTGAGGTACATAAACAGGAAGCTCATCTACATTGATATGGCATGTTTCAGTGTGTGACAGGTCATCTTTGTACTGGTAGAGTGTAACCTCTCAGTTCTTGCTAAACCTTCAGGATGCACGCAGCTCCTCTCCCCTCCATCTGCTGGTCTCTATGAAGTCTGCACCGGATCACAGGAGCTTTGACTGCAGCTTCTGTCTCTACCACATTGCAGTCATACCTAACCCCTGAGCCAGATCAACAACACAGAGGGAAATAAAAAAGACATGAGTGAAAACATCAACATTTTTTTCTTTTAAAGTGTCTAAAATGTGCTTTCAGCCCTTGGGTGCAATATTTCAGCATATTTAGCAATGAAAAACCCAGGTAGGATTGCGCTAAAATGTATATGTTGAAGAAAACAAAAACTGAAGTAGTGTGCATGTGTTGTAAGTGCAGGTGTTGTTCACAATATATAGCTACTTAGTGGTTTTCATCATTGGAATACACTGTTTAACAAATGATCTGAAATTAACCTTTTTCTCTGCATTTGATTTGGGCCGAAAGTGCTTGTAGATGTCCTCTCATTGGTGTTCATATTCATAAGCAAATCACATTAATGGCCACATTCAATTTAATTGTCATCAGATTACATTTGTAGGCAGTTTTGTTCTGAAAAAAGTCCCAAAATAGGAGCCAGAGTTAAATGTCACGTTTACAGTAAAATGTCTAAAGTGTCTCTATAAATCCAGCGATTCAACCTTCATCATTTCCCCTGGAGGGAGAACCTTTTCCATCCTGGTTACCTGCAAGCGACACCAGAAAGTCTGAAGGGGAAGGGAGTGAAATAGATGACAATACTCTCTTCATGCTAAAAAAAAATATCCCTGAATCAAAAAGGAAATCCTCTCTGTTAAATAAACAATATCAGCAAAAAGAACACAAAAAGTTTTCTATTGGTTTAAAGCACCAGATCAGTGCAGAGAGCCACTTTTAGAACAATAGAAATTCAACACGATTATTAAACATTTTTCTACCAAACAGACGTGGAGGCATGCGTGTTGAACTAGAGGATCTCTGGGTGCAGCTCCCCTTGCAGACTGATGCATTACTTTTCATCCATCCATCTAATTATTCCCTCAGAAACCTGAAATTTGAAGATACAAAAGACCGTCCCTATCTGTCACTGCACGCCATTGATCTTATTGAAAGAAAATGTGGGTGTAGAGGAAACCCAATATAACTCATGCCATTAAATTCCACACAGCATTATTCACATACAGAATTGACAGATTTCTGTGAGACGTTTCTTTTAATCTTCAACTGTTGTTGAAGAAAAAGGAGGGAAAATCCTACACTCCAGGCATCTCTGCCTTTTCCATATTTGCAGTGAGGTTAACAAAAAAGGCTATTGAAGTATAGCAGAAAAAACACAACCCCACATAACTTGTTGATTATTAACAATGGGGATGGGAAGAAGACAGATGTGTTTCCTGTGTATCAGCAGTGTTTGAATTGTCAGTCTGAAATCAGTGATGAAACTTTTATCAAAGCAAAGTAAGCTGATCAATTCCAGATGCTCTCGCTGTCCATGTGAGTCAATCTGCAATACCATTTGTGTCAATAAATTGTCATGATATTCCCAAGAGCATAATGTGGGTGTGTGTCATGGGATGTGTGGGTATTCTGCATGTATGTTGATAGCAAGCAAGACTGTGTCAAAGTGTGTGTGTGTGTGTGTGTGTGTGTGTGTGTGTGTGTGTGTGTGTGTGTGTGTGTGTGTGTGTGTGTGTGCGTGCGTGTGCATGTTCAGAAGAATCCATTAAGCCTTGGCTGCCTCTGTCTCTCTCTTGCACACACTCACACACATACTTGTGTGTTATAGGATGTGTGGGTATTCTGTGTGTATGTGTATAATGATAGCAAGCAAGACTGTGTCGAAGTGTGTGTGTGTTCATTAAGCCTCTGTCTCTCTCACACACACACACACACACACACACACACACACACACACACACACACACACTTATACACCCTCAACAAATCAGTGTATTCTAAATGAAGTCAGAATAACCAATCTTTTAGTTTTGTTACAATTTAAGAATGTGTAACCCTAAGTGGTTAAAAGTAATATTTATTTTGAGGTATCTGTTCTGTAGCCTATGTATAGTGTATGTACAGAGATCAGCATAGTGCAAATACTTTATATATTTGATATTTACTAATGAATTGCAAATTTCATCATCGAATTTGCAATTGGTCTGCAAAAAGCTAGTAAGAGGACATTGAGTTAAGATGTTTTTGTCGTCTGTTTCTAAGGTCAAGTATGAACTTTCTAGCTCACTATCATATCCTATCTCTCAATAAATATCACGGAAAACGTCCATACGCTTTTAATGGAAGAACGGAGGGGTGTTGGGGTGGTTTGAGTTTGAGTTTCTCTGTTGAATCTCGCGGTATTTGACAGCTTGGAATGCTGGGTTGTTTACATTACTGGCACACGAGTCAGGAGCGTGTGGTGTTGAGAAGGGCCTAGCTAGAGACTACCCGAAAGCACGTACACATCTCGGCTGGCTCTACAGCACAGGCTCTCTCTCCGAAAAAAACTTTTCAGCACTCAGTCAACTTGCCACGCAAGAAGAGAGGCCCGCCGTGTCCACTTTTAGGAGCGACCTTGGAGAGAAAAGGGAAAGTCAAAACAAAGACAACCGCCATAACCATCAGGAGAAACTTTCAACGTGAAGAAGGAATAGCTTAGCAACAGAGTCCCACTTCCTGGTAAGAGCTGAAACACCATTAGCTGACTGAACTTTTGAATCTGTACTAGCTACACTAGACGGCTAACGAACCACTTGTAAACGGTTACCCACCTTTATTTTGGCTTGATTTGGAATTGTCAGTCTTGCAAAGCTCACACGTTGTCACGGTTTATAGTGCAAACGCGATCTTGACACTTACTAGAAAAAGTTTTTATGAAGTTCGCTAGCTAGCTTAGCCTGTTAGCCGACTAGCATGCCACATTGCTAACTTTCACTGCCTGGAAATGACAGTCTCCGCTGTCATTTAAATTTAACAACGACATTGTAACATTATGATTACAGTGTGCGAAATAGCAACTTTGTCCTAACTACGCTTTCAAGCCATGTAGTTAAACCTGTAGTGGAAACTCGACAGTAGCCTAATAAAGTAGCCACTTAGTGATGCCATGCTCGAGTGTTACAATGATGTTATAAGTATACTGCATAATTGTCTTCCTTGTGCAATTGTAGGTTTTATTCTTAAAGATGAGACTTAACTTCTCTGACATTGCAACTATGTCTGTATTTGCTCTGTATTGTTACACTCATGCTGGTTTGTTTGTCTTTGCAGTGGAGGAATATTTGTGTGTAACTTATGTGTGGTTTATAATTATCTTATGTAGTAGTAGTAGTACTCGAAAGTAATATCTGCATCAGCAAATATCCATTCAGTCCCACAAGCTTACTTCACTTTGGATTACTAAAGTATGCTGTACTGTCAATGGGAGCATTTTTAGAGATAAACAGACTGGCATGCACATGAATACAACAGACAGGCTGTGCCATTATAAATCTAAAGCCCAGTAGTTGACCACAATTGAATTGCTGCTCATGTACTTGATCTTTTAGATAATGTCAGATAATGATTAGCTTATTAAGTGGACACCTTTTTAATGTGCCTCTGCATTGCATATCTGAACGTTACATCTGCATCCTGCAAACTAACTTGCACGCTACAGAAGTTGCTAACTATACACGTTTCATGCATTTTCCCAAGTAGAGAGCAGCAGCCTCAATTACTAGCAGTACACATATCCACAAGGTTATCTGCTTGGATTAAGCTTGACTGGCAACTTCACCTGAGCGTTCACTCAGCTGTCCAGCCACTCTCATTGTCAATTCAAATAATAGAGTCCTGTTTATGTATGAAAGATGGAAGATGGATGGAAATATAATGTACAAATTAAATAAATGCCCAGGGACTACAGATGAAAATTAGCTAGTAGCTAATTCTGGTATAAAGCATATTTTCTTTTTTTTGAGTGTACATGGTCCCAGATATAAATATATTTAATAAGCTAAACTAAATACAGAGCTGATGAAAGTAATATGTAGGTGATAAAAAGGCTTTTGAAGCGCAATTTAAATGAACTGATTAAATGAGACTTGGTTTGATAAAGGCAGAGCCACTAGTCTGGGTTTTCCCACTAGATGAGGCAAAGTTGACCTATCAAACTTGATTTATGAACTTTGGTTTAGTGTTTTTAGGAAGATTTGATTGCCAACACAACAACTGTTGAATTGGTTGTTGGTTTAAACTGCTAAATGCCAGCATCACGTCCTGATGAGAGGAAAGGAAGTGACTTGATTTTGTTGCTTGTCTGTTTAATAGTTAGAATGTGCTTCAGTATCACAGAGTGACTTCATACCTCATTGTAAAACATGCCGGGTGGTGGTAGTCAAGTGATTGAGTTAGTTGTGAACTCAACTTCATCTTCAAGCAGGCTTCAAGACCTGCTGGAAGTTGAGAGGCTAGCAGATTGATGAGCAGACTTGTATGAAGTACTAGAGACCCAGACTTGAGTAAAAGTAGAAGTGCTCTATCAAAAAAGTGACTCGAGTAGAAGTTAAAGTGCTCTTTAAGCACCACACTTAAGTGGAAGTACTAAAGTTTTCAACATTTTTTGTACTTAAGTATTGCAAGTAGTTTATTTATTTTTATTATTATAAAATGTACTAAGTAAGTAAAAGTACAAGTATTGTGTTATGTAGTTATTAAAGAAAGCACTCAAAAGTTTGAATATTGTTTATATTATTTCAAATGTTTAGCCTAAAGGACACTCACAATTCCTTTTGGCTGTAGCAGTAATATAAGGAATGATTTGTAAAATGTTTATAATTGTAACTGTTGGGATTTTAACCCTGTGAATGCTGGATAATGTGTATTAGCCGCTCCAGGGCTCCTATCAGAGAGCACGAGTCACCAGGTGGAGTTCAACTTTTTACTTGGTAGTAAGATGGTGCATTACAGGCAGTCACAAGCTGTATATTGCTGGATATATGAAGGAAGTTTCTGAAATAAACCCCACAAAAGGTACATTAATGTCACAGCTGTTATATCTACTATTATCTGATATAACAGTGGGTTATTAATCACTTAACAAATGCTGAAATAAAATGTACAATTATCACACTGTGCAAGTAAAATGAACATCCTCTCCAGCACAGTAATGATTAAAACCCCAAAAAACATATTACACACTAGCTAGTAATGTGTGATGTACAGGAAAGTTAGCAAGCTAGCAAAATACAGATAAACTAGCAGCTTCACATCACAGGGTAAAACGGTTAACATTCAGTACTAGGGTTGCAAAGGGCCGAACATTTTCCGGTAAATTTCCGGAAAGTTTAGCTGGGGGAATTTTGGAAACATTCCAATTTTGATTTACTATGGTTAGTGGGCTAGTGGCCAGTATGCTGATTACTGCGTGCGTGCACATCATTGACGAATATAGGGAGGACATTCAACTGAAGTTGCATTAAATCAGGTTGTTTTAACCAAGATTATGCTGGTTAAAACAACTAGCTACATTTAAGTTCCCTGTTATAGACTAACAGTATTATAACAAGCAATATTAAAAATATCCAGTTTATTCACATTAATTCCCGTTTATTCCCGTTAATTCCCATGGAAAGTTTCCAACTTAGAAAATTTCCGGAATTTTGCAACACTATTCAGTACTCATTGCAGACTGAAACGACTCAGGATCTGCTGCAACAATAGCTAAATGGAAAGAGTACAAACTTACATTGTCTCTGACTTCTGAACAGGCAACCGCTGTAATGAAAAGAAACCCGAGGCGATCTCGTAGCTAACGTAGCAGTAACTACACACACTGTAACCTACACAGTCTCCATAGCGTGAGGAATTCACAACAGTAACGAGTAACGATGCAGCACATAAAAAATGTATTGGAGTAAAAGTATTGAACTCCTCGAAAATATGTACTCAAGTAAAAGTGAAGAGTTCACTTCACGGTGAAAACAAAATACTTTCACCCAGGAAACGCTTGTTCGTTCATCGGGAATGTCTTAATCCAAACCACAATCTTTTTCCTAAACTTAACTAGTCGTTTTGGTGCCTATACTTAACTGTCAACGCCACATGACGCTAACTTTTTCTGGCTAAACTCTACATGGCCCCTGAAAGGACCATCATCTGGCATTGCCTGTACCTGGCTCACAGTCACTTATTGGCGGCTAAACAACTGCCGCTGGTAGCCGGTGTCCCAGAGCTCTGTAGCGGCTAAATACTGCCAGCAACTGCCGCTCGGATATTATCGTTCTATCGCAATATAGACTTTTCACGTTGCAGCGCTTTACTTAGTTTAAAATACTTCCATTTTAGGTATTTAGTGGTCTATTGGTGAAGTAGCATTGATCACTTTGAGGGGGGGAATACATTTTGTAACAAAACAATTCAGTAGAGGCAGGGATATATAGACCAGAATAGGGGAAATCCTACCCTTCCCCCCGCCAAATCGTACCATGATTATGAATAAATGTGGTGTTTCATCTAATCAAATTGTCTTTTAATAATACATATTATTTTAAAAAGTTAAAATTTAAGAGCAAAATGTTATACATTTAGAAATTGTAGAGATTATATAAAATTAATGAATTTATATTTAACCAGCTTGTTTTTTTTATCGTGTTTGTTACAACACCGATGTGTCAATTCATTGTTAAGCTACAACCAAAGTAGTTTGCATGGCAACATAAAGATATCTCTGTATTTCCTCTAAACCCTTAGACCATGTTTACAAGTCTTACTGCCAACAAATGTTTCTTAGCCATGAAGTCATTTTCAGTGGAAATTGTGCCAAATGATTACTAGAGCCCGACCAATAAAGGATTTTTAAGGCCGATTATGATACTATTTGGTGATTTAAAAATCTGATATTCCGATATATAAAAAAAAAAACATAAACAGATTTCCCTAACATTAGTTATTTGTAGTTATTTGTCTTCACTAAAATAATGATAATGCAGTTTAAAAATAAACTTGTTTGTTTTATTGTCACAGAACAGAGGAACATCAAAATATATTATAGTTCTAATAAATAAAATGTATAAAATTACAAATTTTAAGATATGAAACTTAAAGGGTTAAACACGAGTGTGGCCAGACGTTGTAGAGCACCCTCTGGTGTACAAACTATGCAACACCAACACTCAGAACGTGATTGAAGGGTGTTTCGTCCATTTTTATTAGATTTTTTTTAAATATTCATTTATCGGCCATTAATAAATGCCGCTACCGATAGTTTGGAAAATGCCTAATGTCGGCCGATAATATCGGCCCGCCGATAATATCGGTCGGGCTCTAATGATTACAGTTAAAGTGTATATTGTATTCTGACCCATCTCTGTCTGGGGAAAAAAGCTCAAGCTGCTTCCAGCTGTCTGTTTCATGCTGTTAAAAACCATACGAGTTATAGCCTGTATGACTGTTTATTTGGAAGAGAACTACTGGTAGGCTAGTTGTAAAGAGATGGTTTATTGGAATGAAAAATAAATCAAGAAGCATTTTTTGGGAAGAAAGTTTTTCTTGTGTAATGCACGCCTTTTTTTGTGAGTCAGAATGGTTATTGCAAAACCTTTTACATACCGATTGCATCTACAATTGTGTTATGACCTAAGTGTATCATTTTGTAATGGCTCCTTTTATAATGATGATAATAATGATGATGATGATAAAAAATTATTTTACAAATCAAAGAAGGAAATACAACCCAGCAGCATAACAAACAAACAAGCAAGTAAAATAACACTTGCCTCTCCTAGGCCTAACCGTTTTGGGGGTCACACATAGGGTGAAAAGGGTATCTCATGCCATGTTGCTGTCGCTGTCTATCACAGCTAAATATTTCAGGCGTCATACTATCACATTTGGCTACGCTGCAGAGAGATGATTCAGACAAGAGTTAGTGGGAACTGACATACCTTGTTGACCCAATTATTACTCACTTCTCTGTTGCCACATTCGATCATCGTCAAAAGACAACCGGCTTGAGTCTGCCAGCGTCATCAGGTGATGGAGATGAACACCGGCTGGCTCTGTGAAGTTGACTATCAAGGAATGTGTCATGAACCGGATGATCAGGAATGGCTGCCAAATGTTTGCATCAGCCTCTGTGGTGAGGGATTTCTGCCAGTATATCTCGCTTTGAATTTCAGTGGATGAGAGGTGGATTACTTATGACAGGCTTTGGCAAAACTTAATTATTTTTGCCTTGTTCTATTGTGTGGATTTTAAAAGGGTTATAGACCTTTTTCACGGCAGACATGTTGACATGTCCTAGTAGGAAAAGCACAGGTGTATTCAAAACCATTAATGATGGCTGCATTCCACTTAGGAGAGGCCCTGGTATTGTGCATGCTGACTCACTGAAACCGCTTACTGGGACACCTGATGGAATTGAGCCATCATTAAGGTTATCAATTTCAGCTGTGCTTTTCCTGCTATGACAAGTCAAAATGTCTGCTGTGAAAAAGGTCCATTAGGGTAGACTAGAAAATGGCGATAGCAGCAGTGATCCAGAGTGTTTAGCCTGATGGAATTTGAAAATAGAAGCACATAGGAAGAGGAACTTTGTCATCAAAAATACTTTCCCCCTCACAAGTTATTGGAAGAGGCACTGATGATGTGCCTTTTATCACATGAGCAAGGACTTGGCCTTCTAGAAGCACAGATATTATTTACCATACTTTCTCTATGATTTAGCTTAGGTTCACATACATATTGGCCGCCTAGGCCATACATATGTTCTCTGTCAGTGCCGTTTAAATGGCAGCTAGACGTTCTACTAAACTATTCAGAGTGAGACCTAGAATGCCATTCTTCGGTGTGGAGAAATCTGCTTCACCCAAAGCAGTGATTTAGCGCACTGGAATTGACCAAATCGCTCTATCCTGTGAGAGTTTCCTGTTTTAGCCCTGGAGCTGGCCCCTCTGCGGGATTAGAGATCAGATGAGACATTTGTCATCTGACCACTTTAACAGTCATCTTGCCTTTGGGTTTCATAAAGAACAAAAAATGTTTGCTATGTGTTTTTTCTTTTTTCTTTTTCATTCGCAAAGCATATTTGAAGGAAGATGCTTCCTAAGGCCATTTTTGAGCTACATTAAGCACTGTCTTTTGCATGATGTCAAAGACCTTGGCCGAGCATTGTACAGAAATGATGCTGGCCAAGGTAGCAGAATATAGGCTTGTTTGGTTTCTTTGCGATTAGTTGTAGTATTATCAGATAATAGAAAGCAAGAAATAGAAAATACAAGCTGGATGCCTCCCCCCAGAAGAATTTAGAATTGAGTCTTTCCTTTCCAGGCTCAGTTTGGTTAGAGTTTAGAGTAAGGTCTTTGGCAATGAGAGTGGGCTGTCTAAGCAGCTCCTTATACTCTCCTCAGAAACAGCCAGTCAGTCAATATTTTTCATATCCATCTCCCTTCTATCTTATAAAGGGTCACTGATGTTTCAAGCATTCATATATCCTTAGAGGATGCCTTGCGGCTCTTTGTGTCACGTGAAAGTTCTCAATTTCTCCGTGGCATTGATGCCTTTTCTCAATGGGTTCTGAAGTGCTCTGGGGGGAAACCGACTTCAAAGACATGCAAACACAAAAATGACTGACCTAGGACCCTGTTTAAAGTTTATGAAATGCTTCCAGTGCCCCTTGGTCAGCTTATTTCATGACCACACAACATCAGTGGTTTATTTCACTACAAATGGTGTCGGAAAAAGGTTTTATTCATGCTTTATTTATTTGTTTTATTTACAACCATGGTCTTGTCTTTGGCTCTGAAATCTTGCGCTAAATAAAAACTTTATATATATAATGGAGTTATGAACCTATTAAATTAATGTATTCATTAAAGTAATAACATAAAAGCTGTCTGCTTACAGTAAAGAGCCTCTAAACAGACAAAAAATTAAACGGATGAAGTAATAAATAGCTTCAATATGCCTGTCAAAGTGCACACTGGAAAAGGTTAAAACAGGGCCCACTTAAAAATAATGTTGAGCTAAAAGTGGGTAAACATTTCAGTAATTTAGATTTATTGACAGAAATAGCATGCTGTTTGAATTAATTAGATAGACTGACTTGACTGAAATAGCTTTGTAATGTAGCTGTTATAGTTATTTGTTACACTGACTCTTTTTCCAATTTTCAATGTTTTGGTAATTGAGTGGACATTTTTATGAGTAAGAGTGTGAGAGTCAGTATTTCACCAACTTTTGTAATCAGTGGCAGTCTACATAAAGAGCAATTTAGTCGGGCTATTTGTGGACTGACCGCACATGCTTTATACTATCGATATTCAATACCTATTATATGAACTGTTTCTGTGGGTTAATGCATGTTGAGGAATTAGCTGCTGTTTGTTGCCATCTAAACAAAGCCACCAAATCCATGTTGGCATATTGTAAACTGTGCTGGAAATATGGCTTTTAAGCAACATCCTCCTTTTTATTATTGGAGATCACTCTCCAATCGTCCCCTCTCACTCTATCTCTTTTGATTATCCACACGCAAAAATACAAATCCCTCAGGATACAAATTCACTTTCATAGAATAATTACAAGATGCTTTATGCCACTGTAAACACCACATCAGTGACAGTGACAGTATGCATTTGTCATGAGATCAGACAAAAGCAGAAAGAATTTGCACTCATGAACAGAACGAGGGAGGAAGATTTTTTTTGTGTGTGTTGCTTGCTGACTGTGCTATGGGCGTTTGTTCCAACCTCATCACAAATGAGCCTTAATGTTTCACACGGGATTTGCTGCAGAAGAGAGCAAATTTGTTTGAGAGCATCTTGTTTTGACAGACTGTCTGTTTTACCCTCCTCCTTTTCAGTGTGAAAAGCCAGGGACATTTCACTGTCTCTTCTGCACTCCTTTTTTTTCATGTTCTTAATTGATGGTAAATGATTATCAGTTTTGCAAAGCCAGATTCTTTTTTTTTTTTTTTAAATTGTAACTACGGCTGTCAAAATGAACGCGATAATAACGAGTTAAGGCATGATTAACGTGTGCACGTTCTGTCATTTGGGCCTTGCGCTGCGCTGTAATTTGGGAAATCGGGAAGCGATGCAGCAGTAACGTTAGCAGAAACAGTAAAGCGCTCCGTGATAACATCCAGAGGATCACCAAACCGGCCGTCCAGCGGGGGAGTGAAGCACATCTCCGGTCTAAGCTACGAGGGTACCCGTGGTGTGCCGAAGGTGTTCCTGGCGAACGTGATCCGTGATGCCGTCACCTGACACCGAGCACGGCAAGAGGAAGACGGTGACCGCCAGGGATGTGGTGCATGCTCTGAAGAGACGAGGCCACACCCTGTACGGCTTCGGAGGTTTAACCTGATCCTGAATCTCAAAGAAAAGGCCACACGCTTAATCTAAAGAGAGACTTCCCGTTCTGAGTAACTGGCTTTAAATCTTACATTTTTAACTAAATCAATGATCATGAAAAAGCAGCTCAAGACCCACCGAAATCAAAAGAAACAAACCTCCTTGAGCAGAAATGGATAAAGAAAAGGCTCCTCTGAATGGCAAGTTCAGTTTCAAAGCCCTTCCAGATGGTTCTCTTGACAAGACTAAAGTTATTTGCATGTACTGTCCATGTGAATTGAGTTACCACCGGAGTATATTGAGACTCAAATACCAATTGAGCATTACAAACTTGAAAAATACCCATATTTTAAAGTACATTTAGAACAGATAATAAATGTGTTTTTAATTTGTGGTTAACTATGGACAATCATGCGATTAATTGCGATTAAATATTTAATCAATTGACAGCCCTAATTGTAACCCATTGCACTGTTGGAAGCCACTGAACTGCTTAACTGTGCAAAAAGCTTCCAAGAAAGAGAGAGCAGAGCTACTAGGAGGATTTTTTTTTTTGTTTCAGCTAAATATTTTTCAGATGTGCAATGGATGTAAATGCTGCTAGTTGAAAGCTGCATTAGAACATCTTTTGTTCATGCTGGGGATATCCAAATCTTGTCTGTCCAAATCTTCCATATTTTCCACAGTTCCAGTCAAGCTCTTCTCTCCATTGATGTTTTACAAAATATTATGGGATATTATATAAAATATCATAGGAAACTATTAAAGGAAAGATTGGGATATTAATGCAATGCAGAAATTATGAGTTTAACAGCTAAGTACTATTCAATTTATCATTGTGAATACACTGCGAAGCTGTATTATGTAGAAAATCTGATTGGTCTCCTGGTATAGATGAATAACGCCTAAATGGCTTGGATCACAGGCAAAAAAAACAACAACCCTTAATTGTGAAATCCTTATTCTTTTCGTTTTCAGTCTTTTTATTTAACAGTGCCTTGTTTGAGTGCAGGGGACATCTTTCTCCCCCTCCTCTCCCCTACTCGGTCTGTGTTTGTACCCTGACTCACAGCTGTCTTCCATGGTCTCCCTGGTCTCTTGGTTTGGCCTGGGGCTTTGAGGTTGTGGTCAAGGCCTGGGGCCATGAAGAACGAAGAGGAGTCATAATGAGAAGCTCCCTTCAACTCCTGCTGCCTAACATGCCCTCAAGCCCCTTTTGTCTCGCTCCCTTTCCACTACCATTCCACCCATTTCTTCTACTCTTCCTGTATTACTGCCTCTTTTCTTAGACACCTCTTCTTGCTTACCAGCCCCCCCTCTTACCTATTTAGTTTCCTTATTACTTCTTCCCACCGTTCAACCTCTGTGACTCACAATCTGTCCCCCATCCTTGCCTCTCCTCTCCTCTCATCTATTGGGGGTCCTCTCTACCCAGGGCCTCCCCTCAGCCTCCTCCCTGCCCAGCCTGGCCCACAGTCAATGGGAGGCAGGCAGCCTGACTCCCTCACAGCAGCAGGAAGCTGCAGCAGCAGGGGTTAGGCCTGTATGGCGCTGCCGGCTGGCTCTGTCAGAAGTCCTGCCAAGCCAAGGATGAGAGACCTTTGCCAGTGCGGTATTGGGGCACCGAATAAAAATATTTTACAGATGTCTGAAGTCAGGCATCAGGAGTCAGCAGCGGCTTACTCAGGCCTAGAGCAAAGGTGTCTTTTAAGTGCAAACGATGTGCATGCTAATGTACTTGTGTGTAGGATTCATGATTAAGAAAATTAACTTTAAGTATGAATGGAGGAGAAAGTGCTTAATAAAGTGGTCCTCAGGAGTCTTGGCAATTCAGGAAGCCTGTGGGTGGCAGGAGGAGGGAAGTAGGCCGGTCTCATTCTGGATTGGCTGGAGGAAAAGTGATTGATTTGGTCTGGTTGCATTTGAAGAAGGGCAGCATCCAATGCTACTGTGCTGTGAATGCCTGGTTCCCAACCAGTTCTGGCTTGACAGTTTAACAGTGAATATTTAACGTTGTGCCTGTCTGCGGGGCTAGGCTGTAAACAGCAGTCGGCAAGCAGCATAACAGCAAAAGCCAGTGTGACGCTGGGCCTCGGTTGTGAAGCCCACCTAAAAACAACGCACAAGCAGGAAGCACACCTTGAAGTTCTGATTTTAGAAAAAGGCAGATGGCATGGGCTGGTGGTGTCACACTGTAAAAAAAACCCACCAGGATCGCATGATGAAAGCAGCTCCCGCTTGCTTTGAACAGCAAGTCTGTCATGGCTGGTGTCTTCTGTGTGGCTCCGGGTCAAACTGTGATACGCAACTCCTGGAATTTGTGCTTTTTAAGTTTTTCATGTTCATATCGTTTGAGGGTAAAAAAAAACAGTGTGTGTGTGTTGGGGGGGGTGGGGGCAGGAAGTTTCATTAATATTAATATTATAATATGTGAAGGAGGCAGGGAAGACCTTTCTGGTTAAGCTGCTTTCAACCCCTGTCGTGGAGCTTTTCTCTCACTCTCTTGGTTTCTCTTGCTCTTTTTATTCCCTCCTGCAGTTTCGGTATAACTGCCGTTTTTTTCTTGCTTTGCTTGTCCTGTTTCTGATGACAAAATAAAGAGGTGGCAAGAGTGATGAAGTTTAAGCAGAGTTGTGTGATTGTAGAGGGATGGACTGGAGAGAAGAGAGAAAATAATTGGTTGTATGATGGTAAGAGCAGAGTGGGATGCATCTGATGACAGGGATAAGAAAGTGGTTAGCTATTATGAGCTGGAAGAAAGTGACTGTTTACAGGGTTGTGATATTCGATTATTTCCTGCTTTTCTGGGCTTTCTGGAAACGGTGTAATTTGTGGCTGTGGACAAGTGTTTTTGGGGGAGTTCACTTACAGTATTTTTGGGGGTCCAGTTGTTAGCTAGGGATTCTCATAATTTGCTCCATGTCTTTAAATTAATATTATATTAACTCTCCAATGGGAATTGTGTACAAAATAACAAACGCTGTGTTAAAGATGATTTGGAGACCTTTGGATTCAGCTGTGGCCCTGTTAAGCTTTACTCTGCCCTGATATCTAGAAATTAGACTGATTTGTGGCGTTTCACAGATGTTGGATGAATGCAGGGCAGAGTCCAGCCTCTGTGTGAGGGATGGTGGAACAGGTCTGACATCTCTCCTGAACTGAAAAGGGAAATCCCTGCAGGCACAGAGTAGAGAGGAGGGATAAGGGAGGAGGAGGGCGAGAATGGAGAGAGGTGCGACCCCTTAGGGGTAACGTTATTCTCGTCAGCTCCTTACACATACACTCGCGCACATACTGGGATGCTCTGTCGGTTTGCCGGGTGATGCACTCATGCAAAGAAGGATGAGTGCCTGAGGCATACAAATAAACATTGAACTTCTTGTGTGTGCATTTGTGTGTCTGCCTATGTGCGTATCGTGCTTATATGCAAGTTTATATTTTTTCTATAACCATATGGGCCCAAATGTAAATTTTTGGGGTGTTTGGCTTCCACTCTTGGCCTATCCAGAGCAATTTTAAGTAGGGCTGGGTACCGAATTCAAAACTTTTTAGGCACCGACCTAATTGCCTCTGAAGTATTGAGTATCGAAAAATACCTTGTCATTCAATACCCAATTTCAATACTTATGGAGAAAATCTCATCAGTGAGCCAATAAGCATGCAGCATGTTTCTACCAAGATCTAATGTTTGTGATTGGCTGGCTAACGTTACACATCGTAGAGGCAGGCAGGAAAAACTCTATGTTATGCACGTGGGGCTCACATAGTAGGAGCTGAAAAATAAATACAAAGATTTGTGCCGTAATGTTGCAATTTCTTTTTGTTTTTATAAAATTGTTATTGGGGAAAAAGTAGCGATAAGGAACCGGTATCAAAGTCACGTTATCGGTATCAGAATTTTTTTTAACAACACCTAGACCTAATTTTAAGTGAGTCAAACGCTAGAATATGACCCAATCCAAAAATGTTGACTGGCTTTTATATAGTCACATTATTCCTTATTTATTTACTTAGTTTTTCCTCAAAGGTACACCTCCTCTTCAGACAGAGCCATAATATGTCTAGAAATAACAATGCAGGCCTACCTGTGCCCCTGTTATTAATCATCACACAGTTTATTTTTTTCAAATCTTGAAAACCAAAACTTTTTAAATCCTCTACCTTGAGCTAGTAATTTGGCTTTGCTTTGTAGATTTACTGAACCATTTCTGTGTGACGTGATCTTAAACCAGGAAAAATTGGGCTACTAGAATCAACTGTAGTAGTTGCGTTATTGTTGGTTTTATAGTAAGGACTAATCCTCCTTGGCAGTATGACAACAAAATGGGTGTACACACAGTCATATGCAGCAACTTTACTGTATTTGACTTCTGATTGAGTAGCAGTGCTCTGGATCTGGTTAGAAGAGTGTGTGTATGTGTGTGTGTTTGCGTGTGCGGCAGCCAGAAGGGTCCACCACAGAAGCCACAGCAGGCTGAAACTGAACCAGAGCCAGAGCCAAGCTTGATTTTTGTGGAGCCACAGTCCCATGGGACCACTATTAGTATACTCAGTATATGCATCCAGTTTTACATGTGTGTGTGTTTATGTGTATTACATTGATGTGTGGACTCGCACTTTGTGTTTTGGTATCTCTTTCTCTCCTCATTTGTTGAGCTAAGGTTGTTATTGGTTCAGGGTCTTGGATGTTTTCATTATTGACTGTGGAGATGCTGAAGGGTTGTGGTCCTCTTCCCCCGTCCCCCACAGAGTATATGAGAAGGCTTGGGCCCAGAAAAGCCCCAACACGAGCCCTTAGCCCTCACGTTAGCACTCAGCTATGTAACGAGACATGCCTGGGAACTGCTCCTCTCACATTACTAATGACTTGGACATCTTGCTCTTGTCATTTCCTCTTAGACAAACTTCGATGCTGACGCAGGGTAACTGCTTTAAACTATCCAGGGAGAAAAGGGAAAAACCTGCTTGAAGGGAGTATGATAGACTGCTGGTTTTGTGTGAAGGGAAAATAGACTACATTCACCAGATGTTTTTTTTAATGGTTGTTTTATAGATGAGAAACTCAAATGACAGGCCCCAGCAACTCCAAAACAGCACAGAGATGGTACAGCAGTTGATTCTTTGTCATTGCTGTCCTAGAACCAAGTAACAGCCAAAATTGCATGCAGGGTAGAAGGCACTAATGCTGGTTTGGAATTAAAACGGATTAAAAGGGTGTTTGGTGTTGTAGCTTTGTAATCTCTCTAAAAACAACTATTATACTTTAATTTCTTGTTTAAACAGCAAATGCCACATTAAGTCTTCTATAGTAACCGTCCTGTACCACTTCACATACAAGCTTTCTTGATCTGTTGGTTGTTTTTTAGTTTACATGGGCCGTGTCTGACTGGCTCTTTCTTTGCAGCTTCATCTCCTCCTTTATAGATATTAATAGAGGACAAAGAAGGGTAATGTCGTTTCAGAATCATCTGTTGACTCCTGTTAGTATGATCACGAGGTTAGGCTTCAGAAAACACAGCTGTACCGATGAAAACCATACTCGTGGTATTCTCACACAGAAATGGCATACTCATACTGGTGGAAATGCTATGTAAAACAATGCTTCATTTAGAACAGAACAAAAAAAGTGAGCTTGGCATTCCCTTATTTTATTTTTTCATGAAATTCCCTCATTTGTCCCTATTTTATGTATTTTTTTTTTCTACTGTAGGCCCTCTAGCTTTGCAGACAAGCAGAGCCACAGCCCTGTGGTACAGCATGTCACATCCAATATCATGGTGCCAGAGGTGATGAAGCTAATTTGGTGGTCAGTCAGTGACATAGCTAACAAACAAAGCCCTTATTGGTCCTGGAGCACTGGAAGCTCTGCTCTGTTTTGCATTGTGAAAGACCATGAGTTGTTGCCAAAGGGCACTAATGCAACCTAAAGCCTTGGGATCTTGATCATGCTGCAGTGTGCAAATCTGGGTGTGGATATTTGGTTCAAATGTTCAGACGAAGTGAGAGGTGTGCTTTTTAAAAATACCCTAAATACCGTAGCTTTAATAATAAAATAATCATAGATATGGGCATTTTTTGCTCCACTTTTGTTTTGCTGATGTCTGGTAGCTTGCAGTATAAAGGTATTTCTATTTAGAAGAGTTGACATATAAAGGGCCCTGCTATACCGTGCTTTGATGTGATTTAACTACTTAAGGGGTTTTCACATTAAAGTGCCACATATGAACTGCCTCAACACTGACCGCACCGCTTTCTCCTAAAAAAAGAAAAGAAAATCAGACTAGACCTGTGACAATGAGTCCATTGACGATTTTAGTAATCAATCAATTGTTTGTCATTTTTCAAGCAACAATGTCAAACATTTGATGGCTTCATGTTCTCAGTTGTGAGAATTAATTGCATTTCTTATTTTGTTTTGTTATTGTAAATGTATTAACATGTTTGAAAAAAATTGAAATTTGATGATGTCACATTGGACTCTAGGATGTTTTTAATAGACCAATCGATTTTAATCGAGAAAATACCTGGTAGATTCATTTATAAGGAAAACAAGCATTAGTTTCAGCCCTAAATCAGTAGGAATGGGTACCGTAACATTTTCGTTACTGGTGCCGGTTCCTGAATGATGCTTTTTTTCAATACCAATTTTATAAATCTTCCTAAAAGTATCAATGTTTGATAGCCAGCCCTATAAATCAGACACCCATACTTTTTTCATTTTCTCTGAGCTGAGCCTCAAAGATGTCCTCTATAATGGTGCACTAAACTTTATGTGGCACCCTGAAAGTTGTAATTCTGCTCTCAAACCATTGCAGCCTGGAGTTGGAACTACATCCATGGTTAGTCCCTCGAACATTCTAAGAACCTATTACATCACTTGCAGCCAGTTCAGCCAGCCTAAATTAAGTGCTCTTGATTTTCTTTCACATATTATGCATTCAGTTTCTATTTTAACTGAGGTGTGATGGTGATATGGCATTTTGAAGGGCTGTGAATGTAGTGAGGGTGTGCAAGCATAGCCCAAATCCCCAGGGTCCCCTCTCCTGAATGCCTGGGGGGGTTCTTTCCTTCACACAGACTGCTCCTTCACACACTAAGCTGGTTTCTGGGGGATCACACAGCTGTCTTAAATGCAGCTCTGTTTTTGCATACTTTGCCCACATGATTTTGTCTTTCCTTACACAGTCAGCAATTTGTCAATATACCTTGTTTATTCTCAGTGATTGACAGTATGAATTGGTTTCACCAAGGAAAAGGGGGGTGGTAAGGAAGAAAGAAAGTGGGTAGTGTGGCTGGCAGTCTTTTTTTTTTTTTTTTTGACTGGTACCATGGCTGTCTGTCACTCTTCTTTTATCATTGAAATTGGAGTTTATCTTTTACAAGCCTGAGTGGAATGTTTTTGTTTTTCAAGTGATTATTAGCATCCTCCTTGGCTGCCGTCTCCGGCTGATGAAACGAGCACATCAAACGGTGCGCCGCACTAACGAAGCGGTGCGGGCTGGCTGGCTGGCTCCTGCCTTTTGCTGTAAGGCACCTGCTGAAGTGACAGGCTGGCAACAAAGGGCCCCTCGCCAGAAGAGAGTCGTCAATGCCGCTGTGGAGTGGGCAGGACAATAGAGCAGAGAGGTGGCCTGGGCTTTTAGCCACGTGCCAGCTCGTGTCGACAACACACAGGAGCAACAGAGCACAGAGGGGAGGAGGTGAGGAGGGCGAGAGGAGAAGGAGAAAGTGGAAGAGAGCGGCCGACACCTGCATGTCCTTGAGTTCTTTTGTCAATGGTGGACATTTTTACTATACGTAGTGATTGAAAATGCGAAAGAAAAACTGAGATAGGAGGGGATACAAATGTGCAGGTGTGTATGCACACACACACACACACACACACACACACACACACACACACACACACACACACACACACACACACACACACACACACACACACACACACACACACACACACACACACACACACACACACACACACACACACACAGATGAAGACAGAGGAGAGCCCAGTGTTGTTAATGGGATTACTGGCTCATGGAAGGTCAGGTGATAGTGCAGATGTATTTTATAATGGCTCCAGTAGGTGAAATATACTCACACCAGAGCAGAGCACTGTGCTAGTTTATTTGGATTGTTGGGGGAATAAATCAATTTAGGCCTCACATGAAGCCCAGGCTATTTGTGCTGTGCTATTTACTTCTGAAGTGAAATAATCATTAGCCTATAAAAATCTGAAAGTGAAAAATGTAAAGAAGGGCTATAAATAGTTAGCAAGCAGCATTATGGATCACTGGCCTTGTAGTGTCCCTGTGGATCTTGGTGGTTTTCTTTTGTCTTAATTCCCTATTTTATCATTTCTCTCTGCTCCCTACACTAGGGAGAAGGTGAAGGTCTGAGTTATACAACGATATCACACTGAAACAGACACGCATACAGTATATAACTCTAAAACACATTATGCAGACACGTTCACATTGAGTTAGAGGGAGTAGAGCTGCACCAGGAAGTCTGCTAAGCTGAAATATCAACCAGTTTTAGCTCATTGCAGGTACACTGGTATGTGCATGTGTCTACCAATAAGTGACAAGAACCTGCATTTTAAAAATGCCAAAGATCTGTTTGATGTAATTTATAAACTTTATTTTTTAACTGTAAAATGTCCCGCTCAGTACATATCTTGGTCACAATTTTTAAATAACCAAATTTAAGAGAGCCATATAAAAATGTTTGCTTATTTTCTGTGTTTAGAGGATACAACAATAACAATATTATCAGAATTTTTTAGACTTTTAAACATTGAAATCTGTTTTGGCCTAAAAACAAATCCAGTTTTGTTCAGGCTATAGTTGATAGAGCCTGAAAAGCCACGTTGAGTTTTATCAGATAGATCCAGTCTGAAAGAGACCTAGCCATTAATCCAGCCATGTTCTGCCTGTTGAATAATAAATCCTCTTTGATGTCAGTGTTGTTGTTGAGATTCGTTACTATTCTCATGCTGACTGGTGCCCTGATTAACTTCATGCTTTTGTAGCTGGATTTGGGGAACGGAAAAGTCTAGGCTAAATGATTTGACTCTGTACTGTAGTGTGTTTGGCTGGCTTTGCAAAGCCTATTTTCAAAGGCTTCTTCCTTTATCTTCGTGTTTTTTCCTTTTAGATTGAGGGACAATAAAGTTTCCTCTCTTCATTTTCTATTCCATCAAGTCTTGGACCATCTTACTCAAAAGCTTTAAAGACTGGCTCACATGCTGAGGTGTAATTGGTCCTCTCCCACTCTCTGTCTCTCTCTCGGCTCGTGGTCCAACGAACACGAGTGCTCGCACATTTGGGCTAATGATTTTGAATAGTGATTAAAATGAATTGGAGAGTGCGCTGCTTCAGTAGTATCCGGACCCTTCCATCATTAGTGGTTTCTCTTTTTTTTTTTTTTTTTTTTTTTTTTTTTTTCTTTTTGTATCATCAGTGTTAGTCAAGCAGGGGTTTCAGACGAGGCCTGGGGTGGGCTTTCATGAGCACAGACTCAAAGATTTCTCCACTTCTTGTAATCATGGACACCACTCTTCCAGCACTTTCACTGTCGTCTTCTGGCTCCTCAAAGGTGCCTTTGATTCCCTCACATCCTACACCCGGGCCGGATAGTGTCACATTATATTTTTCCTCTCCTTTTTAACCCCCACCTCCCAACCCCTCTCTTCACTTTTCTCTCCTCTTAGACCCACGCTCATCAGTTTGTGTTCATATTTATTGTCCTCGGACTGAGAGCTGATTTAGCACTCTTCTCTTTGGGGCCGCTTAATTCTAGGACCCTTCCCCTTCACTTCCCTATTCCCTTCCAGTTTGCCTTGATCCACCTTTTTATAATCGGCTCCCTCTCTTTGTTTTTCCTCTTCTCCTGTTTTAAATGAATAATGCAGAAGGGAGGAAATGGGGATTAAAGAGAAGCTAAAGCCACTGCCAACTTCTGTGGTGCACAGCTCCACACCGTCTCTCACAGGACCGTGAACACATCAGGACTAACAAGGTTCTCTTTTTCCTCTCCTGCCATTTTTATCAGTTCTGCATCTGTCCCA